>NW_021680549.1:145624-195376 GCF_001412515.2 Diachasma alloeum
AGAGAGAGAGAGAGAGAGAGAGAGAGAGAGAGAGAGAGAGAGAGAGCGAGGTGTGGTGTGTGCCTTTTGGATGCTCGTGCGAGCCCCCTCTATCTTCACTGAATCGACTCGCGTAATTGGGCGCCTAAGAGCGTATACGATATTGCACCATGCAAATGTGAATTTTCTCTTTCATCCTCCAAAACGAACGGAAAGAAACACAATCCCGAATAAAGTAAATACAGGAAGGGGGAGGGGAGAGAGGATGGGGGAACAGAACACAACAATGTTGACCGTTCGGTCGCCGTGAGAAATCTTGGGTTAAGATCCGCGTGAAATTTCACAGTCCTTTAATCTCGAAAAATCACCATTGCATCCATTATAATTCATTCATTATTTTTTCCCCAGAATTATTGCATATTACCGAGTCAATTTATTGCACAACTTGAATGATTAATGCTCTGCCCTCCTGGTTCTGCCGGGGTCAAGTCAATTAATATGCTATCGTTAACAGGCGCACACTATCGTAACTCTTAATCAAAACTAATATTGAGTGAAAGTTCACTTTGTGAGCATGGATATTCCTCCTCTCCTCTTCACGTCTCTCTGCTTCGTTTAAACAATTTTAATTATCGTGAAATTTCAAGCAAGACTCGTGAAGTTGGACTCATTAGCAGCTCGTATAACTAAAAGTCACTGAGGAAGAAAATAAACGGGAGACGTTAATACACCATGACAGAATAATTTGAGACCAAACGCCCTGGCTTGTTAAAGAACCCAACCCTCTCCGCCCCCGATCTTTTGCCTCTCTTTCTTTCATATTTCTCCACTGTAATACAGGAGTTTCGCTTAATTGCGCACTTTTTATCCAATGCTACAAATTATTTCTTCTGTTGGTATGCGGGTACCCCACCGGTTATTTATATATAAAACCACGAGGAAAGCCTCGGGGAAAATTCAGAGATATTTAAACATTTCTCTTTCTTTCTCTCATACTGATATTTTTTCATAACAGTGAAACACTTGGACATTTGTTTGCCCTGTTTTTTTCATTCTTGAGGAACAGACACCTCGTGTCGAATTGGTCTCGTGAACATCACAAAACTGGAAAGTGGACCGAAAGGGATAATCGAAAACACATACTACTCAGCAAACTGGAGGTACGACGAGCTTTTTCCAACTGTTGGGATTTATACTAAGGGAAGATCGGATTCCGCGAATGGATTGGACCGCATTCCGTTCGCACCTGGTTTCGCTTTGCGCTTCTTCTGACACTGGGGGCTACTACTCTGTGTTATTCGTTTCTCTCTTTTCATTCCCAATCCCAAGTTTCTGCTCTCTTTTCCCTTCTTTTCTTTTAACCTTTCCTCGTGTGACTACGACGCGCTCTTCATTTCTCTCTCTCCCTCTCTCTGGGACACGCACGATCTCGCCTGATATTACGAGATACCGAACCATTGGGGAGGGTGGAGGGAAAAAAGACACCGGGAGAAATACGAGTAGCCGGTCAACGGATGCCTCGTAATTTTCGGACGTTTTCTTGAGAATCGGCTGAAGTACCTTATCGTACTATTGTTTATCGGGCAGTTCAATTATTGGGTTTCCAATTTTTTTTCGAAGTTTTTATGATTGATTTTTCTGCGTTTTTTAGGCACAGGGAGTTGTCATACATGGTCGTAGTCTGACTCAATCTTCTTGTCGATTTCAATTCTTATTGTTGTTAAATGACGAAATAATTCAGTTTCCTTGCAAAATTTGAGTGAGACCATATAATGACAGATTACCGATTGCTCAATATTGCGTATAATTTTTCTGTAATGAAGAATGATTTTTTACCGAACGCGTTCGATAAAATTTCACTTCCCTTTCGTTCCTATGACCGTCAGATAGATGTTAAAACATACCTTACTGGCGTGTGAAATTTTCTGTACAGCAGCATAATTTTTGAATTCATAGAGGTGTTTTTTGCATCCGGACGGAAGCATTGCAATCGTTCGATTTTCACATTTTCTAATTTTGCTTGGAAATAATGCAGAATGGTCTGAAACATAAAAATACGAAGTTTGAGGACCATGTCTGTGCGTGACACTGTCCAGTCGGTGGTCATTTTTTCGTAAATTTGATAATTAAACGGGAAAAATCATTCCAAAAAGTTTGAAATTTTTTCAGTTAATTGGTATAACTTGAGACTAACTCTAACTTGAGTAAAAATTGAGATATCGACTTGAAATTTGGCATGAAGCTGTCTCTTATCATCGCAAGGACCGGTGTGGAAGATGGGCTCAATCGCTCAATTAGTTTCGGAGATATTCAACTTTGTATGTAAACTTAATGTCTTGAATATCTCAATAACGAGTCAACCGATCTCAATTTTTTTTTTCAAAATATTCAGCTTGTTTTTTTCTCTTTTTATTCTTCTACGCACGATACCGTGAGCAAAAACGAAGCTAGCAAGCTGAAATTTGGTACGATCATAGCTCTCATAATATTGAAGGTTCATCTTTCGGATGGGCGCGATCCATCGAGTGGTTTCGGAGATATTCACCTTTTTGTAATAAACGATTCCACCAAAAAGTTTAATATTTTCCTGTAGACACTCTACAGCATATGCGTGCTCATCACAGGAATAGAGCGTATTATATTTGTTAAAACACTTAGAAAATTCCCTGAAAAAGCATAGTTTTTCAATCATTAGGCAGTATTTTTGTGTGGCATTGTGGATATTCAATTTGAGCGGGATTAATGTTTTCGTTTGTGGAAGTTTCGTAAGATTTCTCCTTGTTTTACCTCGAAATCGTTGTTCGGTCTCTAGCAGATGCAAAAATTGAAATATCAAGTTGAAATCAAATTTTATTACGCTAAAAACCATTCGGAAGCCCACCATCAATTTATTGATGGCAAAGAAAGTATAAAAAAAATTAATGAATTAAAAGTTCACTGCCACATGCTCGCTGCCCCCTGCTTGTTTTACCTAACGAATCGCAAAATGCCCTCCACAGACAGATATTTTTTTATTGGATTACATTTCGTTCCACCGTTACTTTTCGTACAGTACAATTTGCCACGATTTTTTAGGTAATTTCTATTCAACTTTTCTCTCCGTATAGTAAATCTGTAATTTGCGTAATGATATTTATTGAAAACTCGGGTTAATGAATCGCAAAGTTCATTAAAATAGCAGAAGATAATCGATGAATTTTAGGAATGGTTGTTGGCTATTTCCTATTCGGAAAATTTACCACATGTATGAAGAATTTTATGATGGAATTGCACTTTTCCCTATCCAAAATTACGAAAATGTTTACAATCTTGGAGCATTTTATTGCAACTGAGGTGGAAAAATTGTAACTACTTCATTCTTTGCTTCCGAATGGAAATGATGTAAAGTGGTCGGGAGTGTAAAAATTTTGACCATCTACTCAATGGTCAATTTTTAGAAAAACGAAGAATTGAAGGGCAAAAATTATTTAAGAAGTGTGACTTTAGAAGGAAATCTTGAGATATGTGATTTTAGAAAGACTTTTTGAATTACGTATTTTTTTAAAGGAGCAATTGATATGTATATCCATCCGTACAAAATTTCCAAGATATTTCAATTTTCCTGTTTTTTGCTCAAAACTGTATATTACCTGATTAAGATGACAAAAATCGACATATTAACTTGAAATTTGGTAGGAAGTTTCATCTTCACGCAATGTTTGGTATTAAACATGAATTGAAGAAGATGGTTAGTTTGGCAGATGTATTTTTTTTATTGTTTAAAGTGCTTAATTTATTATAAAATTATTTACAAAGACATTGCATATATACATTGTTCAAAATTTCTGTTCTTTCTACATTATTCATATGAACCCTTTAAATTTAAGATCTATCGTTGATTGCTGTCTAATCTACACTTTCATGTTGCATTCTTTCAAGTAGTTACAAATTTGCTCAATATATTTGAAATCAGTTGTTTCTGTAAATTTTTCAGTGTTATATAGAGGAGAGTAGTTTTTGGCTTTCAGCTTATTTAATAATTTAATATGTTGATGATTGAACTGTGGACATAATCTATGATCGAAGGCTTGAGTAGTACTTGTTAAAGTATTGGACATCCCGAGTAGAAATTTCGATCAGGTCCCGATCAGGATTTGATCAAGTCAGCCCTGACGTGGAAGCAGACTGTGATGATGTGAATTGATCAGGTTCTGATCAAAGGTGTAACGGCCGTTTTAGATCGGAATTTGATCAGGTCTGGCGTACCCAAGCCTGATCAAGCCCCATGGATTCGGATCAAAGGAACGCGTTCAGTGTCATTAGCAATATTCATTAACAAAAATTGATGATTAAATTTTCAAAAAAAAAATTTACGATCATTTGTGACCTTATTGGTCACCCCACAATGCATTCATGGCAGAAAAAGACGATTTTGTTATCTGAAATTATTCTGCCCACGACTGGCTTCGAACCCAGGATCCTACGATTACTAAACCTACGCCCTAACCACTAGGCTACCGCGTTAATCTTACATTGTGAATCTCGTATTGTCAATATGACATTCGTCTGCATGTATCATCTCCAAATATTATTCCTTCACTATTGCTGACAATAAATAATTTCTAGATAGACTTCTGATGGTAGGGGTGAATTTCTACTATCCCCCTCTCCCTCCCTCTATCGTTTTCCCCCTCTGCGCATCTTTCTTTCTACATTTGACCCTTATGATTTATGATACTTAAGACATTTGAGCCTTGAAACAGCTGATCCTTAGGATGATCTGACCCTTATGAAGGCTGATATTTAAGATATTTGACCCATGATACGTCTGACCTTTAAAACATTTGACCCATAAGATTTCAGGTCCTTTAAGCATCTAACTCTTGTGAACCTTAAGAAACTTGATCCTTGCTACGTTTGAACCTCAAGATGTCTGACCTTTCAAGCGACTGACGCCATGCTCAGATTGAGACCAGGGTGATCAAATCCCAATCTGATATTCTTTATTTCAGGATGCCCTGCTCAAATTGAGATGAGGCTGATAGAATCTGAATCTGATCAGATTCATCTCAGGATACTCTGCTCAAATTGAAATCTGAGTGACCAGATCCGAATCTGATCAAAGTGATTTTAGGCTGCCTGACCTCAGAAACACTGCATCAGGTTTTCACCAGGTTTTGATCAGGTTTCACCTGATCAGTCGAACCTGACTACAGACAGATCCATTTCTGATCCGACTTCAGGTGACCTGAGCGGAATTTCCACTCGGGATCTTTCGGATTTTTCTTACTTTGGGATTTTACAGCTTCGCCACTTATTGTATCTTGTTTTACGGTATTCTTTAGTCTTACAAAAATTTTTATAGTCCCTGTGAGAGACGCAGAAATCCTCTTGGAAGTTATCTGTAGCACATTCCGCCAATCTATGAGCCCTCTCGTTACCCTCAATACCGCGATAAGAGAGGATCCATAAAAAAATTGATTTTTGTCGGGCGATCAATGATCTTCATAATTTTTCAATATTTTTCTCTAATTTCCTTATGGGTTCGAACTGATCGTTAATATACTAGAGTTGTTTACTACTCAATTTCTAATTGATGATTAAGTAAATATTTAATGATATGGAACTTTAAACTTTCTATTAAGTATATAATTCTAAATTTCATAAAAGGGATTTTCCATCAACCAAATAATCGTCAATCTTCCTAACTAAATTATTGATTGATAAAGTAATTCAGAATTTAAATATTTAAATTAATGATTACTTCAATGATTAAAAATTGAAGAGTGATATTAACGAATTGACTACTACCAAATTTAACGCTAATTATAATTTATGAATATAGCTATCCCGTATCTAAGAGAGTCGTAAAATATCCTCCACAAACAGGTATTTTTTCACTGAATTACATTTCGCTCCACGATTACCTTTCGCACACTAAAATTTGCCACCATTTTCTAAGTAATTTTTATCCCACTTGTCTCTTTGTGTAGAGATTTCTGTGCGTAAGTCGATCAGTGTAATAGCGTAATGGATAACGTTCTCGCCTCTTACGTAAACGAACGAGGTTCAAATCCACCAGAAAATGCTAATTTTCCGCCAAAACTTGCCGGTATCAGAAGAGATTTGTTCGACGGCCACGGCCTCAGCGATCTTCTTCCCTGCGATGCTACTATGCTTATGAGCAATATGTCTCTCGGAAAAACATCCTACCCCTCACGGAATCTCATCAATTAAAAAACCGCTATTATCATTCATCTCAAGAAAAAATTCAATAACAACAATAAATTCCCTTCTCGATCTTAGTTATACAAACGTATAAAACGTGGATATATTGAAATGGAGACGACTTCACTGAGTGTCACTGTTGAAGGACAGTTTCTTGTGCGGATGGGTGAGTCAGTAAAAACAATCGTATCAACTTAACTCACTCATGGGGGCTGGCGGCAACCGGTAAGTCTGAGCGATCCACGGCCTAACCACTCTGCAGCTCAACGACTGCGTAAAACTACTGAAGGAGTGGGGGGGGGGGTCTCTCGCAAGCTCTCACTATTCCCGGTATTTCCATTCGTTCGTATAATTTTTTTGCATCGCATTAAATTTTTAATCTAAAAAACATGGGGACACAAATTGCTTCATTCACGGTAAAATTTAATGATGAAAAAATTTTAATCGAGTACGTGGGTGCGTCCCTCTCACAATTTCCTTACCCCTCTCCCCCACCACCTACCGTCAAGAATGAAACACCAAAACAGTGGAATCTGTATAAATATACGCTTATGGGCTGAAATATAAAAGTTTCAAACCGAGAATGGGCCTGAAGTTTGTTCGCCCCGGCGTACGTTTGCGTTTGGTACGTGACCGCGCATGCGCTGGACTTTTTGCTGTTGAAGAATGTCGTGGAACGGCGGGGTCGTTTGAATCGGACGGCACGAACGGTGATTGCGCTCTTCCCAACCGCAAACCCACTCGTCGATTGTTACCGTGCCGTCCACTTTATTTCCATCCTTTTCGTTTATCCCGAAGTTATTTTTATTTATTTTTATCCCTCTCTTCAAACGGCCACTCATTTTGTATGAATCGCGCAGCGTTTGATCAACTCGGAATTTGTAGCTCAATTAAATCTCCAGCGCATTAATGCTGAGCGCGAATTCCCTCTAACATAAGTAATAAAACAAAAATTATCGGTTTTTATTGGTTGAGTTTTTACTTCCATTCTGTTCATTGGGGGCCATGCAAATTGTTGAATAACATCGTTGTCTTAAGAAAGCCGTGTCTTGATGTAGCCAGGGTGGCGGGTTGATTTATCCATTGCATGGGAATGCAGATACTTCATAAATTATATACGAGAAAGAGGACGTCGAATGTCAGGAGTGATCCCAAAACGTCACAGTCTGGCACGCCAAGCATGAGGCTACTGAATGCCGGTTTTAATATGACCACCAGGCATCTAAAACGGATATTTTTTGGATCAAATAAATGAGTCGTTTTTTTAGCTAGAAAGGGGGAAGGGCGGTGCTTCCTCTACATGATTAAGTTTATTCATCCCTCTGACAAATCTCCAGAATATTATTTTGCATTTCTGCTAGCTAAAACTTCATTGAATTATTGGAATGGTGATACCGCAATTTCTGATGTTAGTTCTACAAATAGAACATAAATATTACGTGTAGAAAAATACACTGCTAACTGCACTGTATCTCTACTGATGGACTTTAAAACAACTTGTGACAACTAACTTCGTTACATAGAGAAATAAATGTTCTGGTTTCCAGCACCGCAGTAGCAGTGATGCTTGTACCGTTCACCTAAAGAATAACGATAATTTTCGCATTTCAAACCATGATTTCGAATAAAAATTATAGTCATAATACATTCTTTGGCGGTTCAGCTAAATATTTAGAAGTCTTGGATCCTCAATTTTTATTTCAATTCCGATGAATTATCAAAAAATGAAGATAGAAGCTGAGTGAGCAGCACTGGCCGCATGCAGCTAATACCGCTCAGTATCTAACTTCTAGGCAATAGCTGTCTACAGAAAAAAATCATGATGTGAAAAAGAATTACAAAGCGATTGATTATCATTTTATGTGATAGTGCAGAAAAATCACATCGTAAGGCCCTGAAAATCCTGGGATGCAATTTTTGTCATTTAAAAGGGTGAAAAAATGAAAATTTTCATGATAATTACATACTGATAGTAGAGTTCTCAGATTGAGTAAGAGAGAGTGTGGGAAAAGCAAGTGGTTGTGGAGAAAATCAGGTGAGCGGTATTGGCTGCCGAGCGGTGGAGACATCGCCACCCTTACTAGAAAATCGTGGCAAATGTTACTATACCAAAGGTACTCGTGGAGCAAAATTGTAGTTCAATAAAAAATATCTTTTGCAGATGATATGTTAAAATTTCTGAAACGGTAGTTTTTTCTGGCTCCGATGTGGGAACGGCCGAAAATGAAATTTTACCATACCGCGTTTAGTAAAAATAGTATATTATGTCATTAGGCGATAAAAGTATCATCTGGCGAATGTGGCTTTATAATCACATTCCCCACATAATGCTTTTATCGCCGTGTGATACGCGCTATTTCATGTCGTTGGGCCCGAAAACCGCGATCTAACCGAGCGAAGCGAGGTTAGAATCGCGGTTTATCGGGCCTAATGACATAAATATCATTCTCCGTTACAGAAAAATTACTCCATATAAGCGAATGATTGCATAATATTGAGCAACGATTCATATTCATGAGAATAATTTTTGATAGCATGAATCGTAAATTTTAGAGTTTCGACACAAATTACCCTCGCGTTTAGTAAATTTTCTCAAGTCAGCGGGGAAAAGTTCAGTATTTTCTCGCATTTTTTGCACCGATATAGGGTGAAAAAAAATAGAAACAGATTCCGCTCAACGATTACATGGCTTGTTTATTAATTTTTCACCAACTTTTTTCTTTGTGTGTTGGGGGCATTCAAATATTGCGTGACGCGATTGAGGAGGGGAGTAGATTCTGTAATTTGCGACGATTCATGATGGAGCGGACAGGAGAGTACTTAAATTGTGATGTCACACCATAAAAAATTAATGAAGATAATTAAAGAAAACAAGAATATCAATTTAAGCACCTCAAGGTTTTTATTTTAAGAACCCCAGTTCTTAGTTCTTGATTTCAGTACCCAACGGTTCTTATTTTGAGTTCCATGGATAATGGATTTCAGTAAAAATTAGTGAGGACTAGAAAAATTAGTAAAGAACTTTACTGATTCTCAGAAAAATTTCGCTGCATTTTTTGTCTGTCGATTTCAGTACCACGGAGTAGTGAAATCCAGTGATTGTGTAACTGGAAATCAGATTTTTTTGTGTGTGGTTAGCATACTCGTAATGCTGATTATGATAATATGTTCATTCCTTGTCGAAATTCGGCCAGGAGATGAATGTTTCATCATAAAGTTTTTACTGGAAAGTTTCCAATTTTTTCCTTGTCTACAACATGTGTCAAAAGCTCAAATTTTTGAAAAATCATATCTCGTGAATAAATTGACGAATTTTAATAAATAAAAAACGATTTTTTTCGTTTTTTTATGTATTATATGAAAAAAAATACACCAGTACTGCGAGGGCAAGTAATAACCCATTTTCAGAGATTTGAATTTTTCAAATTCCTCTGTTACGCAGGAGCTAGTCGAAAATCAATTAATTCTGTTTTTCTCGATAGATAATAATAATTCCCAATTTTTTCAGTGATTTTTCAAATCACATATGAAACTCACCACTTACTCCTGTATCATACATTTTTACTCAATGGATAACGTAACTCCATCGTCAAATTGAAATAAGTAGAATATAATAGTTTTAATACCACTTAAATTGATGAACGTCGATTTCGAGAAAGAAAAAACGACTTAAAAATCTTCGATTTTCATGTCAGATCGCTAGGTATATATACGTTAATGCTTTCGTCGACTCTTTTTCGGAAAAACTTCTCTACTAGCCGCTGCTGAATATCTTTTAATTAATAATTGTCCATCTTCTCCAGGGATGAAGCAATGATTTTTTTTAGATGGCTGGAGTGGCCTTCGCACTGTTGAATCTTTGTTTTAAGCTGTCCTGGATAACTTTGTGTTCTTCTTTACTATAAAAAAATACATCAAGATCTTTGAAGTGATCTTTCGCTCAGCGAAACAGACCACTAGGTGTGAGGATAGATTCCCCTTGAGTTATCTGCAGACTCCTTCGCCTCGCTCCCCTCTTCAAAACTGCGCCTACTCCATCACATGCCGTTTTACCATGTGCAGTCGCATGATAATGAGCTTCCACTTCAATTCCAAAATCATCTTTGTGGACAAAAGATTTGCGATTTGGTACCGATTCTTATAATGTTGTGCAGTTCCATCGGTAACATAAATGGACTTTGTCACCACCTTACAGACTTTTCTTATGTGCTCTATCAAAATCTTTTGCATTACGTAAACCGCAGCAGTATCGTGGAAAAGACTATCAGATAGGAGGACTAGACTTCGAGGGCGAATATCACTCCCCTGACGATAATAATAGACCACTGGATATACAGTGCAATGGTCATTATTATAATGAAATGATTGAGCTGAGTCCTGAGAAATGAAGGAATAATTCTCGGAGAAATCACGCTGAACCAGAATCTCTCCTTCAACTAAATTTTCCTTTCGCTCTTTCACATAGGCTGTTTGCTCAGTGGCAATGAAATGATGCGATTTCAACGCTTTCAATCGTTCACAAAGTAAATCAATGAATTCACTTGCTGGGAGTTTCTGAGTCTGCAATGTTGCTCTATCCACAGTTTGCCACGTTTTGAATTTCACAATTTCAATCATAGCGTAGTTACAAAGTAATTTTTTCAATTCAAGTGATAGCACATCAACTCCCGGACAGTTTTGGCATTCATCTAAATGATACGCAGGCATTGGATTGGAACACATGAGCTTCGCGAAACAATCTTTGTAGTTCGTAAGAGGAGAAATTGAATCTTCTGTGAGAGTGGAAATATTGATGACATCCAATATCAATTTGCAGTTTTGGTGGTACGTACAGACGCAGACAACGTGCGTACCACTCGTTCCTGCCAATACACAATGTTTTGGTCTCAACTCCGCAAACTTACTGAACCCCACAGGCGATTCTGGATGAGAAGTTTCATATTATTGGTGCAGATCTGCCAAATTTTCAAGTACCAGCCTTTTCTGCATAATTTTCTCCTCGTCGTTGGTTCTAGAGGATACTTTATCTTTGATTCCTGGTATAATTTGACTGTTATTCTCGTAAAACGTGTGGACTTTCTCAGTAGTTTCATCGGGTAATGATTTTCCTGCTTTCGCGACGGCCGAAGCCAATACTCCTCTCATTTCTCTCAATTTTTTCGCTCTCTGAGCCATGTGTCTCGTGACTCCAAATTCTTCACTCACTTTCCGAGTATTCCATGAAAATGGAGCGACTGTCAAAATTTGTAGACGTTCGACGTATCCCTCCGTACTCTTAAATTTTTCTTTTAGGCCATTCAACATTTCGTCCAGCTCAATTTCTCGAGGAGAACGTGAATGTTCTACTGTTCTCCCGCTCACTTCATTGTCTGAATCTTTATCTACTGAGAAATCGTCGAGTTCCATTGGGTCATCGAACGCTTCGTTAAATCCATTATTATTAGGATTCTTAGAATTCTTTAAAATGCCTAAAGGAGGTTAGGCGGTGTATGAGATGAATTTGAGAGTGAATTTCTGTGGTTCCCGGTAGCTTAGTCGGTAAGAGTGCCCGGCGCGTATCTGGGAGACCCGGGTTCGATTCCCGGCTGGGTGAAGCGGAAATTTTTTTTCTCTCTAAATTCTAATTCTCTTAGAATTTTTTTTTTTTTTTTCTTAATGAACTGTTTGTGATGTTACCGATAGAAATGTCCGCCACAAATGGTGTAGGATTTGAAGAGTACCCGGAAGAATCATCGGAGCTTCCAGTCACTATTGAATCAGATCGGAGGGAAGGCTTCGATGTGTGGATGAAAATTAGGGGGTCAATGGTTAGGAATATAAGTGGCAGCTTTCTTTGTACAGTTGATACACAGTCGTGCATTCGCCGGTAAGGATGGATATTTTTTCCGTAACCATTCCGAAATTACACGTAGATCTTTTCCAACGTGACCTCTCTCTCCAGGGGCGCGCATTGGTTTAGCATATTTCTCGGCATGGGGCATCTTATGAAAAAAATGAGCTGATCAGTCCTATGGATAGATTAATATTAGATTAATGAAGCCATGAATATGGAATTAGTAATGAAGACCATTGAATCTATTCCGACATTCTCATAAATGGTCCATTTATCTCAGAAGGGAGTGATTTCAGAAAAACATGTGATGACTCTATATTTAGCGCTCAACAAGTCCACAACAACAACTGTGTATACACATTCTTTCATGAATGTTTCGTGACTGTGATAATTTATTATCAATTGAAAAATAAAAATGAACTCCTCCTATTTTATAACTTCTCCACTGGCACATTACAGACAGACAGATTTCGTACCTCGATCCAAACTGACGAACAACTAAAAGGAGAATAACGATTCAGTCAATTTCTAGACGAAATTTAACACACTGAACAGAGAATGAGGGATGATGTTGCAGGAGCAAGAGTCTCAGGACAATTAATTTAGAGGTTTTATGGAAACTCATTGTATGGGTACTCATTGTAACCCTTGGAGGTTGTATGGAAGCACGATTCCATGAAATCTCTAGTTTTTCAGACTGCTTACCTCCTCTACCCCTTTCATCACTCATGACAGCGAATTATATTGTGTTGATAATTTGTGAAACATCGCAATCCCATTGAAAGTGTACGACAAATACAAGGTCTTCTTCCAAGAATAATCAGACAACGTTTAATTTTCCTGGTTGACGCTGGCTGAGTCAATGATACAGTGGAAAAATTGGACACACGTGGGATTCGAACCCGACTGAACGAATTGCGAGTTCTTCGCCCTATTGACTGAGCTATTGCAGGCTTTCCATTTCTATGACATGTTCATAACGAATTAAGAATTTATCAACATCGGTATTTAATTATTACCATCATTATTAAATTTTAATTTATTTATTACCCTAACATCAGTATTAAAAATTTCTATCTGAAATTTCCGGTGTACTTTCCCGAAATTTTTACCAAATTTAATTTCTACTGAAATTTCAAGGAATTTCTATAATCTATGAATTTCAATTGCATTTTCCCCTGAAAATGAGTAATAAATCAGGAAATTCCAGTAAATATATACATGAATTTTCAGGATATCAACACTGAATGCGATTTAGGGGGAAAAAATCATGAAATTTCAGATTTCAGAAAAAATCTATGGGAATTTCAAATAAATTCAGGAATTTTCGTCTTTTTGGTAGTTAAAATTCTGGAATTTCACTGAATTTTCAGTGAAACCTGAAATTTCATTTTTTTTCTCTAACAGAGTAGGGATCTGATAAGAAAATTTATGGGTTTTGGATAGCATTCTTCCCCAAACTCAATGTTCAATAATTAAAATAATGTTAAAACAATTATGCTCCTCCTATTTTTAGGCCTGCAACGTTGTTATATCATTGGCTATGTGGATCATTCACCATACGAGTATAAGTGATGAATTGACAATGTGATTTTACTAATTATAGCCGTTAATGTCGAAAAAAAAAATTTTTTTGGGCAAAAAAATTTTTTTTCTCATCTCTATATCGATATCACATTTCAAAATGTCCCGAAAAAATTGGGGATTATTATTATTTATCAAGAAAAAAGAGAATCAATTGATTTTCGACTGGCCCCTGTGTAAGAGTGGAATTTGAAAAATTAAAACCTCTGAAAAGGGGTCATTACTCGTCCTCACAGTACTGGCATATTTTTTTCGAATAATACATGAGAAAAGGAAAAAAATCGTTTTTTATTCATTGAAATCCGTCAATTAGTCCGCTAGATATGATTTTTCAAAAATTTGAGCTTTTGACACATGTTCTAGACAAACAATTGATGTTAAAGGAACAAAAATTTACGGCAAGCATGTATTAGGTCGTCCAGAGCAAACGTGCGCATGAAAAAAAAACAACAAGTAATAGAAAAGTTGACACAATTTAATCAAATTTGGAGAATATTTACAAATATTCACCCTCTACATTAACAACCTGTTGCCAACGCTCAATTAATTTTTTTACTGCTTGATATTTGCCACTTCTGTTCCCTTGTATTATCTCGGAATCCAAAGCTGTTTTGAGTGAATCCAGATTAGGATGTGCCATACTGCCAATAGCTCTCTTCAATAAATGGAAGCAACCATAATCACAAGGGCTTAAGTCGGGAGAATAAGGTGGCTGAAGCCATCGTTGAATATTTTTGGAGGCGATCCACTGGCGTCCATTCAGACCACGATAACATTTTGCATTGTCATCGAGTAGCCATACTTGATGTTTTCTATTTTTATGCCAGTGAGTCCATAAGTTTGTGAGAAATTCAAGATATCTAGTAGAATCCATTTTTTCATTTGGCTCCAATATTTCATAATAACAAATACCATTGATGTCCATTGCAAGTACTAACATATACTTGCATCCGTATCTATTCTGTGTTGCAACCGAACTCGGCCTTTCCCCAGGCTTTATCCATTGTTTCATTTGATCTCTTTCGGGTGGTCGATGAAGACTGATAAATGTCTCATCAATTGCTACCGTGTGTTCTAGATGACTTTTTTGCTGATTGTAATACGGGATATTTTGAGCTGAATATACTGCTCGTGTTTCCATTTGACCTGGAGTAAGTTCATGCGACACCCACTTGGCATTAACCTTCTTCATTTCCATTTGTTGAGTGATTATTACATGAAGGGTTGCCTTAGGAATCCCTATGTGAGCCGACAAAGAGATTAGGGACCACGCTCGAGTTTCCTCAAATGCATTTTCAATTGCGGCGATCCGTTCTTGCAATACGCTGTAAGAAGTGTGATCGTCACGTCGATGTTCTTCAATATCATAGTTCCCTTCATTGAACCGTTGGAACCAAGATTGCACCGTACGTTTACTGAAAGCGCTTTTGCCTAGCTTTTTAGTTAGTTCACGGTGGGCTTCGCTTGCGTTTTGTGTTTGTAAGAATAAATATTTTAAAATAGCACGTTGCTCGTTATCGGTGATCGAACTTTTAATTGTAGATATTGTACTGCTGGCCATAGCTGAATGTTGATACGTGTGATGTATAGTAGATACAATGACTATGTGAATACTAGGAGGTTGTTCGCTCAACTGTAAAAACCTAACCACTATGATTTTTGATGCGCACGCACGTTTGCTCTGGACAACCTGATACTTAGGTAGTACCTGACTGTGAGCATGTCAATTCAGGATTCTGAGAACCAAAAAAATTCCGGGGGACTGAGTTGACATGGAATGTCCCATATATACATGGGAGTTTCATAATAATAATGTACATAAACATAAGTAAATAGATGAAAGATATATCCAAACATATTAGGAAATTGAAGTAATCGTTCACTAGAATTTAATTAACACTAGGTTAACATTTGAAACTCAGCTTATTCGTTTTCCAGATACATAGTAACATTTAGAATCGTTTGCACAATATCACTGATGAAAGAATAAGATTCCAAGGGTTCATACATTTTCTTTCTGTCCCGATTTCTAATATTTACGGCTACAATAACCTTATTTGTCATACAGAACATACTTTCGGGTCGACTCTCCTCAAGATAGTCATTTTAAAATAGAAAATTGGTAATCATCTGATCCGGTCGAGTTAAAAAGTAGTTTTTATTTTAGAGAAGAAGTTCCCGGTTCCTCATAGCACTGGAGATAAACAGAAATATGTCCCTTGTAGTTCCTTTGCTTTGGTAATTTCTGCTTTATTACTATCGTTTCGCATTACATTATGAATATATGACTAATCGAAACATTGGAAGTGCATAACGAAAATCACCAAAACAATAAATGCTTGAATATTGACGATTCTTCTACGCGATTTGAGTGACGTGCTTTGCGACAAAATCATATTCGAGTGCAAGAATATTTTAAAGCATTAGACCTATCTGGGGCCACGTAAGTTGAGATACCTGGAAGGATTGAGCGATTGAAGAAAAATTACTTGTCTCGAGCAAATGTATTGCAGATATCAGTGATGACGCGAAACGAGACGAGAAGATGCAGGTTGTCAGGAAACCATTCTCTGGTCTCCTCGAGAATTGAGAAATTCTCTCGTAGGGTCTCGTCTCGTCTTGATAATCCAATTTGCACGAAAAAAAAATACATAGAAGGGCAGAGAGGGAAAGGCTCTCTCGACTCTCGTCTTGTCTCTCGTTTCTCTCATTCTCGACCGGCTTTTCTCGACTCGTCTCGTTTCTGCCACTGTTCGAATGACTCTTTTCATCTCATCTCATCATGTCTCTCGTTTCATTTCTCTCGCGTCTTGCGGCATCACTAGGAAATATGAAATTTTTTTTTCTCAATGTATCAGAGAGACAATTGTAGAAAAGGGTTATATATACTTGAGAAAAAAGGGTCATCGAAGGTTAGGTCAGAATGATTCTAGAGATCTCAAATCGTCCGGATTTCACATTCCGTAGTCTGGCTTCACTAGCGCTGACCCAGCCGCAAGCGGCCGGGCCGTTGTTCTTGTGTCTTGTTTATGTAATGGAGAATTTAACGAATTTGAATGACACTTCCATTTTTGTTAAGTCATAACATGACTTTTAATAGATTCATTTTCATTCGATTTGCATCTCAATTTATAGTTTTGTCTGATGCTTAGATTACACCTGAAGGACTTTTCGCTGAATATAATGAAATTGAAAAATTCACGATAATCTTTCATGTGCTCATTCGGTTTTCAGTCTACTAAATGACTTGAAATATTTACCATGGAATGCTTTACATGTTTAATAATGCTCTTATTTGATATTGTTCGTAGATATCATCAGGGTATCGAATGAATACAAACTCAGATTAACAAATGGAAATAAGAAAAGTACAGAGCAAAAGTAGAAGCCAGGTGTCAATTGATTTTACGAATGGCTTACAATTTTCATACTTCAATTAATTCTCATTTATTACCATTTTTGTTTGATTTTCATCGCTCACGCTTGTTTTGATTGAAAAATAGTGTCGTTTCGTCTGATCTATTTAAACAGGCATTTCCCCACTTACCGACCGTGATTCTTTTAAAAAATTATAGAATCCTGTGAATACCTCATTTTTAATAATATTCGATGACTTTTCATTTATTTGTCATTTCGTGTAATAATTAAAAAAATTATTCATTTTTGTCTCCTTGAATTTTCCGTCCCTGAATGTTTGTTAAAGTTCTTTTAGGGCACTTTTGTTTCCTCCATTTTTTGTACTTTCTTCATCCGATTAAGTAAATTTTTCCCTCTAGTTCTAGTTGAATTGCTCCACCTTTCGATTATTGTTTTTTTACATGCTCTATTATGTTTTCCTCGCTCAACTATAAATATTCAATTCAGTTGTTTCTGAAGATTTCTGAATTCTAGGATAAAAATATTTTTGAGTTTCATGTAGATATTTGAATTTTTCTTTTTAAAATTCCTAGATTCTATTTGAAATCATCCTCATGAAAAAAAAATTGAATCTCCACCAGTGCCAAATCGAAGAAAACCAAATGATGAGTCATCTCAGACATATAACTATATAACTATTTGATGACATATAACTATTTGAGGATTCTAGGTAAAAAATTTTGGCTATTTATTCTCTCCCCATGCCAAGTATTTTTTCCAAGTTTACTGGAAGATTGATTGAATGAAAAAATTATGATTCATAATATACGAAGAGGAAAGTTGAATAAAAATTATCATGAAAATCGTGGCGAAGTTTACTGTACGGATGGTAATCGTGGAGCGAAATGTAATTCGATGGAAAAAAAACTGTTTGTGGAGGATATTTTATAATTCATTCAGTAAAAAAAACATATATATGGATGCAAAAATTATCCTCCTGTACAGTAAAATTTCCCACACCGGTAGGGTATTTTTCCTACCGAACGGAAGTTTTGTAATCGCTGAAATTTAAGTTTCCAATTTTTTGTATTAGGGTAACTAAATAATATGATTTTTAACTTCCCGACCCGAAGGGAGGAAGTTATTGTAATAACCCCAAACATCGAATTTGGAATTTCCATGATTTCTTCACATTTCTCGGCCTCTCGAATCATCCTGAAACGTTTTTGGAGACATGCTGTGTGTGTGTGTATACGCATGTGACCAAAATTTTGTCCAACGATATCTTCTGAACAAATGAAGCGATTCGAATTTTTTTTTTTCAATCGATGCGTTTTGATGTAACTTAGAACTGATTAGATTATGAGATCGATCGCCTCAACGGTTTGTCAGTTACTCGCATAAAACATGTGAAAAAATGACGATTTCTTGGAAATTCAATGATTTCATCCGGAGAAATGATGTCATTCGCATTTTTTTCCTCCATGGTAAGTCGAATTCGTCCCCAACTACCAAGAATTGGAAATTTGATTTTTTTTTATCAAGAAATTAACAAAATAAAATTCCAACGATTTTTTTTTTCGAAATACTTTTTAACTTCCTGACCCCAAGGGAGGAAGTTATTGTAATGACCCCGAAAATCGAATCTGGAATTTCGATTTCTCCACATTTCTCGACCTCCGGAATCATCCTGATACATTTTTGAAGACATGTCTGTGTGTGTGAGTGTGTGTGTGTACGTATGTGACCAAAATTTTGTCCAACGATATCTCCTGAACGAATGAAGCGATTGATTTTTTTCTTCCTTCAAACGATGCGTGTTCATGTAACTTAGAACTGTTTAGTTTATGAAAACAATTGACTCAGTAATTTTTTATTTATCCACATAAAACTTGTAAAAAAATGCCAAAGAGCGTTAATTTCATAGAAATTCGACGATTTTACCTAAAGTAACGATGGAATTGGAATTAATTTTGTGTAATCGATGCATCTCTACATAACTTGGTTCTCATTGGATTTTGAGCAAAATCGCCTGAGTGGTTGTTGAGTTTTTTAAATAAAACTTTCGAATTTTGCAATTAAAAAAAAAGGAAAGTTGGAAAATTTTAGAGTGAGTTAACTTTGAAGTTACAAAATTTTGAAGTAGGTCAACTTTGAAGTTGGAAATTTTTTGAAGTGGGTCAACTTTGAAGTTGCAAATTTTTAAGTGGATCAGCTTCGGAGTTGAGAGAATTTTGAAGTGGGTCAAGTAAAAAGTGGGTTTAACTCAAACTTCAATCAAGTTTGAGTTAAATTAAATTGTAAATGCGTTCTTTGCGAAATAACACTAAGAGTAATGCCACAATGGATGCAACGCTAATGCATGCAACGCATAAAATAATTATCCAACTGTTTTCCGAATATTTCTGGCAATGACTAGCGTTGCGTATAGCGTGCGCCGCATTCACTGTGGCATGACCCCAGCGTCAACAAAAACAAATGGTCAGGGTGTTATTAGTTCGACCCGTAATGGGTCACACCCAATTCCACCAACCCCTACCGGTCATACCCCAAAGAGGGAGCGCGCGAAGCGCGCGACCGGGCCTGATTTTTAGATGGTGTCTGTATGTGTGTATATATGTATGTATGTGGTTCTTTTTCTTCATTTTTTTCCTCGAAATTTTCGTATATGGGACGAATCGAATTTCATAAGTTTTTGCATGGCTAGAGACTTTAATAAGCTCTATTCATTGACACCAATTAAAATGTAATCTTTCATACAGATTCCGAAAAATTTATATTGTTCAAAAAACGTATTTTTCAACGATCACTCAAAAAATTGTCATCAGAATGGAATTGGTTATGGCTCAAAAAATTGATAACAATACTCTCATCATTCTATCCGAATATAATGGGGGTCGCACAATTCATTGTTGAGTCACAGAAGATTGTTTATGCGATTTAAAGGAGAAAATCAGTCAGTGTGATTTGAAGAATCATCAGAGATATCAATTAAATCAGGGTTTCAAAAGTGTATGTCAATGGCTTCAAAATCAAGTTGAGTAATATAGTGAGAACTGCATCATTGCTTATCAAATTACGTAATACCGTCATGAGCTTATTATATAAAAATCTCTATCTCTTAAACTCAGGTACCAGTCTATTACGTTGAACCCTTATCCATATTGATTGATTGTTCCGACTAACTTCTGGGAAAATCTGGGTTAAGCGCTGGCTACATCCTGAATTAACCCTGATCAAATCCCGGCCATACAGTAATTAAACCTTGATTGAACCTTGATTAAACCTGGACTGAAAACGAATTCAAGTCGTGAGTGGGTCTGAATGTAAAATTATTTGATAGCAGGAAATAATACACAAAATTTTGATGACATTTCAGTTGATGATAGTACTATGACATGAAAAAATAGAAGAAGAGAATAGTGAAATAAGAATTTCAAAAAAGAAAACCCATTCAGAAGTAAATTGCTAATTTGTTAGCAATAATTACTATACTTATTTATAAAAAAGTACCATTGTCCACTTGTTTTTCTTGCACTCATCTGAAGGTCATGGGGACGAATGGAAGTAGAGTTTTACCAAACGCGTTTGGTAAAAATTATGTTCCTGTTACAGAAAAACTATACGAAACATTGAGCAATCATTCAGGCTCAGTGGGATTATTTTTGATGGAATGCAAGGTAAATTTTACAGTTTCAGCACAAATTACTATCACATTGCGTAAATTTTCCCCGGCCAACGGTGAAAAATTCATTATTCGTCTCGCACTTTTTCCCCCGACATAGGATGAAAAAGTACTGAAAATCGAGTTTGCTCCAAAATTACTCAACATGTTTGGTAATTTTTCTCTAACAAATTTCTCCGTGTAGAAAGCCTCATTCATCAAGTTTCATAATCTATTGTATGTTTAATGACATTGAAAGCAAGGTTATGAAGATGATCATTTAGTCGAAACTAATTCCATTAATTCTGTTGAAAGAAATAAAGAAAATTTTATAATCTTGCTGATGTTAATTATTATGAAGAAATGACTCCCAAAAAAAGTTCGATGCACTTCATGGCAGAATTATTCGTTGAAATTGAATTCAATGATTTTACTCAACCCCACTTACCTTGTTGGGTAAAAATTTTGTCTGTAATGTTTATATTTTCAAAGGAAGCAGACATTCATTTATCTTTTTTTCCAAAAATTTCTCTCGTTTTTCATTTATTTTCATATTTTGAAACGACACAACGTTTGTTTACGCAGGTTATGATGCCACATGAATACGCGTGAATCGAGTGTCGCACATGTGGATTGGCCACATTTGGCATTTGTGGTTACAACGATTCAGATTCCATGTTTGATATATCGAAACTCTGTGGTTTATCGATGTTTTTATTATCGATGTTTTTATCGGCATTCTGATTCGATGTCATGTCTTCTTCACATGGGGAGAATGGGGGATGCCACTTTCGATTAATCGCTGTTTTTCGATTAATCGATCTCAATGTGAATTCGAGAAATGTCATGTCCTTTTTATATAAGGATAAGGATAAGACTTTTTTCCACATAGCACGCTATACAGAGAAAAAACTACTTTTGACAAAGAAGGTTTACTTGATACAAGAAACTATTCTCTTGTTCCGAGAGAATTTTTAAGCGTTCTCAAGACTAGAAATGATGTCCTTCCCATAAATGTAGTCATGTAGTTTGCGTTATATCTAGAAAGTTTTTTCATCAGCCCTTTGATTACGTAAAATTTTGCACAAAAAGCACAACAGTTGAGATCAATTTTCTATACACTTGAATTGATAATAAAAGTGCTCGTTGTGCTATCGAAACAAGAATTCCTCAGTTGGACACGAGAAGTGATCAGATCGGGAAAATTAAAATTCTCACAATCTATTAAATTCTAGATATAACGAAAACTATATGAATTTATGAGAAGACTTATGTTAACAATTGAAAGTTTTCTCGGGACAAGAGAATCTCATCCTGTTGTCTTTCTCTCAGTGTGAGCACAAAATTATTTACCAGGAGATTGCACGATTCTAGAAATTGATAAGACAATATTTTCTTGTATCAAGGAAATCATCTTTGTGAAAAGTAATTTTTTCTCTAAGTGCGTATAAATGTTTTCTATGTAATGATCAATGTTATATAACTGAAACAAAGTCAGCGCAGATGCATCAATCTTAATGGCGGAAATAATAAGGAACCCGCGATCTCAATAGGAGAGCACCCAATACATAATCGAAAAAACCCAGGTTCAAATCTCAGTCTGAACTATGCAGATTACTTCGAGTACGTGTAGACTAATATCGACATTAATCCCTCACCTCTAACCGCAATACAATCGGGGTGGAATTGTCGACCAATATGAAACGTTGGATACCTTAGAATGGTAAAATTAATAAGACTGGCAACTTACACTGAAAATATTTTTGCAACCACAATTAAATGATGTTCTCCTTCGGTTGTTCCGAAAGCAGACATCAATTTCCCTCGACATAGAAAACCGCTCCCACTGATGCATTCAAATATGGTAACTTTGTTCAAAAAAGTTACAAGAACAAGAACCACGTCGCCATCTTTAATAATCATGTGCGTGCGCCATATTGTGGGTAAGAGTTTCTTCTTTTTGTCATAATGAGACGCGAACGGAGGTTAAACTGGTTGTCAGGTGTATCCCGTCGAGTTCGCTGTCGTCGAATTCGCCTTATCTTCGATTCTCCCGTCTCCACCATCATTTCATCTTCTTTCTGATGGAAAACGAAAAATTCAATGAGCTCAATGTTGGATAAATGTTTGTCCTACAAAAAAAAAGTTAAGAATCATAAAAGAAGGTAAGATTACTCGACTCAGAAATAAGGATGCGCATCCTGAGGTGGCAGATTCATCGGTTTCGTCCAGGCCATACGTCATCCACCGACGCTGCTGGATGCCAGGTGCCCTCGTAATCGCAAACAGCCCCTCGATGCCTCTTCTTGCGGAGTTAGAATTCGTTCTTGCACGGATTGGGGGACTGGGGGTTAGGCCTTTATGTCCACACCGCGCTTGCCTCATCTATATGTACGGTCTGACACGACGACGGAATTTTAGTTGGGATGATGCTGTATAGGTGCATGTGGTTGTGGAGTAAGTAAATAGATGTTTCGCGATGAGAAAGTCATAAAAAAGTAAAAATATTACATACCGTATCGCGCCTCAGTGACACGATCAATCCCATATCGATTCATTTCTCGAGACAAATGAAAAAAAAAAACATTGTTAATATCCTGGGGTGCAAGGATATCTATCATTGTCATTTTATGATTTGCAGAATATTTTTCTCCCTATACAACTGAGAAAATACCTCATCACACTGAAATTTCACAATGATTTGTAATACGTTTTAATCTCATGACTCTCTTTACGAGAATTTGTCAAATCCTTCAAGAATTTTTTAACGAACCAAGTAATTAATAATTGTTGAAAGTCATCTACAAACCGTGGGAATCAATTTTTTATTTATTCGTCTCGTCTACTCAATTCCAACATCTACTCCAGAATTGCATCAATGACGCTGCTCCCAGTGGTCTCCTAGCGATGGCTGCGAACCGTCTCCGAGTTGCAACATCCATCATAAACAATTACCAACTCAATGCCTCCCACCAACATTTTTCTAAATGGAAAATTTATAAAGCCCTAAAAGAGCCTCGAAAGTGATTCAATCAATGTAAACCTCATTGAATAATCCATGGAGTTGATTGGCCATGCTGTGTGAACTCGATTGACACACGTAGTCGACACTAACGTGACCATAGTGGACCGCTGCGTCCTCAAGGATGGCTGAGGGTGAGGGTAAAAAAGAGAGTGGTGGTAGACAGATAAAATGTAAGAAAGGCTGAGGAAGCCAGAGGGTTGTGGAGAGGGGATTGACATAATTCTGGACCAATGGAGCTGCTTGAGTCGCTGTTACCGTATGCAAACTGCCAGCCTTCTCAGAGCGTTTCTCATCGACTATGCAAAGTCCTTGCTAACATGCTCCGCCCATCTCTTCCCCCCCCCCCCTTGTTACTTACACAAACGGAGGGCATTCGAGTCTAAGGTTTACATTATAAAATCCACATCTCATTGGACAATAATTCAATCCCGTGTAGTCTCAACATGAGTCGGTCGAGTGGGATGGGAGGGCAAAAAAATTACTTTGTAATGAAAAATATTCAAGCTGCACATAAATTAAATGTACATATACAGTGGTAAAGGGAGGACGAGTACATAAATCTTGTTTTGTATCGGTGTACAACCCATGGACCCGAGGAGGGCACTCTTAACTGCATATTTAGGGAAACTAATGGACACAAAAAACGAGGATATTATTATACCATGGCACAATTGATAAGTCGACTGTTGTCTCATACATGGGAGGGAGGGAGGGAATACGGAACAGATACCACGTGGGCTTTATGTATGGGTGCGATGAGATTCGTCGTAAATGGAGAGGGACAGGTTGAAAATCCATTATTAACCCGCTTCGACTATACTGGCCAGACCTCTGACAATAAAGGAATAAGAAGCTTGGGATACATCGGGCCGCGCTCACTACTGACCACAACACATTCGACGAGACGAGGCGAGGAAGAAACGTAGAAAATCCATGCGTTATATGACGAGCAGTAAAAAAGAGATGATTCCGTCTTAACCTCGGAACGAAACTTTCCACGTGCGGGAGGGAAAGGTGAGGGAGACTGAGTCAAATAATAATATGAGGTTTCGAGGTGATGGGAGCAGTGGAGAAATTAATAATGCAGATACAATTGGAGATTTAAGGCGATGTTTTTTTATTTCGAAGAAAATATTTTTGTACAGGTGTACCTACATCCACATTTTTTTTGGGTGACTAGGTTGTAGGGATGATAAAGGGAGATGATTGTTTGTTGTTAGAGATTCTCCAACGGAACTTCCAATGAAGGCTGCTTGAAGTTACAAATATGTATGAATTGTCAGATTTTTCATCGTATATTTGGCAAAATTCCGTAGGGAACTCAGATCTTCTAATGAATTTATCATATTGCCATTGACTTCTGTTTATTTACGTGGCAAAATGAGAGCTGCCTCTGAAAAGTCTAGGGTGAATCACAGTTTTATCACAATGAAAAAGTTCATTTGTCGAGACTATCAATATTTTTCTCTGTTCACAAAAATTATCGCATTATATATCCATAAATCTACAGAGAAAGTTCATGGTGTTTTCTATGCGAACCATGAGTCGTGCATGAAGATTATTTTCATGGAAAAAATGAGAATTTCAGACTTCAGTTGCAATATTTAGAGTCTTCCATGGCCTTTGAGACTTTCAAATAGCCTCGAGGTTTTGAAGAATTTTCGTTGCGAAGGACTGCACGTAATAAGCCATCCAGCTACCTATACTATATGTTCTTAATCCCATACACCGAGAAAAAATAGAATTCTGCCAATCAAATATGTTTCAGACACGAATTTATAGGAAGAATTTGTATATAAATTTTGGACATTTGTTTGTCGGAAATAAATTTGATCGACAGAATTATAGTGTTTTCCCAGTGTAATTCAACTTTGATAGAAAATGGAAATGCTCTGGTTTTTTTATATCAACGAACATTAAGGATCTCCTAGTATCTTTTACCATTTCATACAGACCACAGTATAGATTCAACCATTTTCAATCATAAAATCTGTCAATTAAATTTGAAAAATTTGAAAAAAATCATGAATATTCAGCGTCATTCAATTTACATTTTGTACAAAATTAGTATTTCTTAAAGGGTCAATTCGTTATTTATAAATAACTAATTGAAATTGTTTAAACTTTCGGAAACATTATTTTTTAGGCATAAAATCGATTTCTGGTACAATTCTGAATATGAATAAATTTGTTACGATTTCGAACAAATGATTTTTATGGTGGCAAATCCATTGTTTATAAATTATTGACAGAAAATGCTCATAATTTTCAAAAATTGCATTTTTTAAATTATTTCATCAATGTTCCTCCAAAAGTGAACTTTCTCATTTTTCTCAGATTTTTAAATTGTTTTCTAACGGTCCAATATTCAAATTCAGACCTGAAAAGTTTAAATAATAAAATCATTGTAAAATTTGCGGAAAGTTAGGGTCAAATGGAGCTCGAATGGAAGCTCTCTTGGTCTACTATAAAAGTAAAAAGCCATTTCACTAGAGAAAAAATAGCCAAAGTACTTGAATATCCTTATAATAATCGATTTTGGTCCTGCTTCAGAAAAAAATTATATTTTAACTTAAGTTGCGTTCATCGTTTTTATGTCGCGCCGCTTCGCGCAGCCTGCTCAAAACTCGACTTCTGCACGACTTGACATAAAATATTTTTTGTCATTCCGGCCGTGAGGCAGCGTTTCACGGACGCGGAGCGGAGCGGAGCCATCATAACAACGGCCATCATAACAAAAAATACTGTTCGTCATACGGCCAAAAAAAACTTTTTCATCACGCTGTGACGAAAAGTGAACTTTTCGGCACGCTCCGCGTGCCTAAAAGTCCAATTTCCGCCACATTGTGATGAAAAATATTGTTCGTAACTCGTGAAAAAATGTTTTTTGCACTCGTTACGAAATATACCATTCTAGCTCATATGATGGCAGCCCTCGCCTTCGGCTCGGGCTGCAAACTCATATTCGCCAGAAAAGTTTTTTTCGGCCTAGTGACGAAATATACTAATAGAGCACTCGGTAATAAATTTCGTTTTCAACGAATGTGTGTATAGACCCCGCCTTCGGCTCGGCCTGTAAACTACACATTCGTTGAAAACGAAATTTGTGCCCTTGTACTCTAATGTACTATTCTTTAAAACGTTTGCTCAAAAAAATCGAAACAAAGAAAAAAAGTGTCTCAATTTAGGTCTTTGTGTCTTAACTTCAGATATAATTTTTCTCAGTCTAATGATGCTACTCTATTCTGATAGAGAGAATGGGACATTGATGAATACGGTCAAGCAGGTAAGGTGCCCACTCACGCAGCGGAAGGGCAGCTGCAGCGCACTGTACAGTGGACTCTAGTTAGAGGTATATTGGTTAGTGTCGAACTTCCCCTCAATTTTTTTTTCTCACCGCTCGAGCGCTTCCCCCACTCTGCCACCACACAAGCCGGAGAGTAAACACTCCAATATTTTCTTCGAATTGCTATTGTCTTCCGATTCCAGTAGAGACGAAAAATAAAATATTCTGCATTTGAATTGTCGATCAAGAAATTCAGTCCACTTCTGGCTGTCATGGGGGGAGGATCTCGTTTTGTTGGCATAAAATTAATTCGAAATTGGATTAAATAAAATAATGAAGGGAGGTAAAGAAAACGACTGTAACATTTTTGATTCACATGGTTCGTTAACTCCAGAAGAAATATCTGTTCTATGGAATGTTAGGTACAAAGCTTCTGTGATCAAATATAGTCAATCAAATTAAAAATATTGATAATAAAAAAATCGTCTGAATCTATATGAATATTGCTATTATAGTTGAAACTGTGAACTAAAGTTTATCATTAAAATAAAGTGTTGAATTGAGAGAGAAAAGAAATAGTATTTTTCATTTTATCGTTCCCAGTTTTCTCGGAAGTCGGGCTCGGCGTGAGCGCGTAGTGGGGGCAGGGAAATAGAGTCGAATTCTCTGAATTCGCTTCCCTTATCCCGCAAAACAGTCGACTCTAACCAGAGTCCACTGTAATTGTAACAATCATAATTGAAATTCTCAAAATTAAATTAATCATGAATTAAATTTGCCGCCTCAGATGACTGGAAGCAATGAGGAATAAGCGTGACAGACTTGCGAGATATCGATAGTTATCGACTTTAAGTGTTATGTTCTTTTTAGAAAAGGATTGAACGGCGTAAGGCACGAACCGTATCGGTGTGAGAAGAGTAGGGCAATAAGAAATTATTTAAACAAATATCCGTAAACGATAATATAATTTATTCAAACAAAGCGCGATTGAACCGTTAAAATTTGGTAATTCAAGGCTTGGATCAAGCCTTGGCACCAAGCCTTGTGCAAGCCTTATGCACAGAGAAAAAAATCATGAAATTGATCAATTCATTATGGTTGAATTCATCCTTCGAAGAATGATAAACTTAACCATCATATCGAAATATTTTTACAGAAAAAATTCTAGAAATGATCCGTATTCTTATTTTCATCCATTTTTTTCTTGAATCTGAAATTCCTCCGATAAATTCCATGTCTCTTTTTCCAAGATTCTAGAAACTTCGATTCTAAACTTGCATTTTTTGAAAGCTTTCTTTCTAAGAAAAATTGTCCAATTGAGGCGATAGTGAATCTGCACGTTTCAGATGATTCTGAATCATCCGAGCCCAATTTTTGAGGACAATTTTTTTTTAAGGGAATTTGGAAATTGAAATTGGGCCAAAAAGTAAAAAAATTTAGACTGCAGATTCTGGAATCTAGAAAAAAAATCTTGAATTTACTTTTTTTTTCTTCATGTGGACTAAGCCTGAAACGAGGTTATTATTTTGGGGCTGAAGGAGGGCTGATCCAAGGCTGAGCCCCAGCCCTGATTGAGCATTTTCAAGCTTTGGTCCAGGGTTTAATGAGCCCTGGTTCTATCGTCGATTCGTACCTGGGTAATATTCATCAACAAAAATTGATGATTAAATTTTCAAAGAAAAAATTTACGATCATTTGTGACCGTATTGTTCACCCCACAACGCATTTATTGCAGAAAAATGCCGATTTTGTTATCGCAAATTATTGCGCCCACGACTGGTTTCGAACTCGGGATCCTACGATTACTAAACCTACGCCTTAACCACTAGGCTACCGCGTTAATCTTATATTGTAAATCTCGTATTGTCAATATGACATTCGTTTGCATCTATCATCTCCAAGTATTATTCCTCCACAATTGCTGGCATTAAATAATTTTTAGATCGACTTCTGATAGTAGGGGTGAATTGATTCAGCATCCCCTTCCCCCTCGCCGTCGCAGTATCGTTTTCCCCCTTTGCCCATCTTTCCTTTTACATTTGACCCTTGATTCGTCTGACCTTTAAAATATTTGATCTTTGGAACATCTGACCCTTATATTGCCTGACCCGTCAAATAAGATATTTGAGCATTGAAATGATAGACCCTTAAGACGCTTGACCCTTTAAATGTCTGCTCCTTACAACATTCGACCCTTGACACGTCTGGCCCTTGAGACATTTGACCCATAGGACTGCGAGTCCTTTAAACATCTGACTCTACTTGTGAACCTTAAGACACTTGATCCTTGCTACGTTTGACCCTCAAAAGTCTGACCCTTCAAGCGACTGACGCCGTGCTCAGATTGAGATCAGGGTGGTTAAATCCCAATCAGATATTGTTTATTTCAGGATGCCCTGCTCAGATTGAGATGAGGGTAATAGAATCTGAATCTGATCAGATTTATCTCAGGATACTGTGCTCGCATTGAAATCAGGATGGCCACCCATGCAGGGCAATAAAACCCAGGTAGGAAAAAACGAACGGGCCGAGCTCGGTCCAAGCTCGGCGGCCGGGCTGCCGAACTTCGGAGCCCGTTCCTCAGCCGGGACCGCGCCGGACTTGGTTGAAACCTGGGATGATAAAGCGCCAGACCTGGGCGCCGATCTCGGCCCAGTGTTGGCTGCCAGTCGTTGGCCAGGCTCAATTAAACATTACTTAATTACATGAATATGATATCAGTGATAGAAATACAGGTAATTCAATCTTACTCCTGAGCATTCGTAACAGGTTCAAGGAGAAAAAAAATCAATACAGGCATGCGATTGGCGCCGGGCTGGCTGCCAAACTGTTCATGACAATTATCAATAATAACAAAAACAAGATCATTAACTTTTTTTAGGATGATTTTTAGTATTAATTGTGCCCTGCCTACCAAACCGATTAACCGATTAGCTTAACATATTACCCTAACGTGGGTTCGCGTTATATTGATTGATAGTCGTGAGGTCGTGGGTTCCCACGACCTCAATCTGATGCCCTAACCACTAGCCTACCGCACAATTCATAAAATCTCTACTTCAAGTCGTCCATATTAATTTCACCTCGATTTTTTTCGACTTGAACGTTTTATTATTCAGTTGATAGAGATATTAAGTGATTCAACTATAGTTTAATCGGTAAATTAATTCAATAATTAATAACAATAATAATAAATATTAATTATAATAATAATTATAACAATAATGATTAATTTTGAATAACGATTCTTCTTGTTTTCGTGATCCTTAGCGAATAACATGTAACTTCAATACCTACAATGCCACTATTTTTTTTCGATTACACCCTTAAAATTTTACCCTCAAGATTCCACCCTTACCATACAACCGTCACAATGTCACCCTTATGATTTTTTCGCCCCTTTCCATCATTACGATTCAACCCTTACAATTTTACTCTTCAGATATTACTCTTATGATTCCACCCCTATGATTCCTTTCTTATCATCTTACCCTTCCGACTTAACCCTTACAATGACAGCAATGGCTGAAGCCCAATGACCAAGCTCCGGGCCACCGCTAGATGGGGCTTGGTTATCGAGCTCCGGTATGCCAATGTTCAGCCAAAGCTCGGTCAGATCTGTCAACCAAGGCTCGGTTACCCGCCCTCCTCCCGAGGTTCAAGCTTTGGTCCCCAGGTGAGGCCGAACTTCGGTCCAAGCTTAGACGCCGAGACCTGGCAAGCCCAGGCTTGTGCCAGATCTGGTCCGTTTTTCCAACACTGATATTTTCTAACTGGGAAAGTGGCTGAACATCGAGCCAAACTCGGCGCCGAGTTCCCCGATAATCGGCTGCCGTCTTCGGCTGATGTTCCGCCGAAGATTGGGACGTTACTTCGGGCCATCATAGACATCGATGTACGCCCAACATTGGCGTCGATTATCAGCCAACCATCGGTGGAACAAAATTTGAAAATCGTTCATACATACACGTTCTACCCACGTAGGAAAAAACGAATGGGCCGAGCTTGGCCCAAGCCCGGTGGCCGGCCTGCCGAACTTCGGGACCCGTTCCTCAACCGGGACCGCGCCGGACTTGGTTGAAACCTGGAATGATAACATCGGGCCAGGTCTGGGCGCCCATCTCGGCCGAGTGTTGGTTACCAGTCGTTGGCCAGGTTCAATTAAACATTACTTAATTACATGAATATGATAATATGGGTGATTGAAATACAAGTAATTTAATATTACTCCTCAGCATTCGTAATAGGTTTAACGAGGAAAAAAAATCAATACCGGCATCCGACTGGTGCCGCACTGGCTGCCAAACTATTCATGGCAATTATCAATAAAAACAAAAACAAAATAATTAACATTTTTTAGGATGATTTTTAGTATTGATTGTGCCCTACCTACCAAACCCTAACGCAATCATCGCTGAAAAACCGATTTTGTTAACTTAAAATATTACCCCCTAACGTGGGCTCGAACCCACGACCTCACGACTACTAATCCGACGGCCTAACTACTAGTCTACCGCGCAATTCGTAGAATCTCTACTTCAAATTTTCCATATTAATTCGATCTCGGTTTTTTTCGACTTGAATGTTTTATTATTCAGTTGATAGAAATATTAAGTGATTCAACTACAGTTTAATCGGTAAATTAATTCAATAATGAATAATAATAATTATTATTATTAATTACAATAATAATTGTAACAATTAGGATTAATGTTGAATGACGATTCTTCTTCTTTTCGTAATAATTAGCGAGTAACATGTGACTTCAACACCTACAATGTCACCATTTTTTTACGATTACACCCTTGATATTTTACCCTCAAGTTTCCATCCTTACCATTCAACCATCAGAATGTCAGTCTTATGATTTTTTCGCCCCTTTCCATTATTGCGATTTGACCCTTACAATTTTACTCTTCAGATTTTACCCTTATGATTCCACCCCTATGATTCCATTCTCATCATCTCACCCTTACGACTTAACCCTTACAGTTACACCAACGGCTGGAGCCCAATGACCAAGCTCCGGGCCACCGCTGGCTGGGGCTTGGTTATCGAGGTCCGACATGCCAATGTCCGGCCAAGGCTGGGCCAGATCTGTCAACCAAGGTGCGGTCACCCGCCCTTCCCCCGAGACTCAAGCCCTGGTCCCCAGGGATGGCCGAACCTCGGTCCAAGCCTGGGCGCCCAGACTTGGCAAGCCCAGGCTTGTGCCAGGCTTGGCCCGTTTCTCCAACACTGGCATTTCCTACGTGGGTAATAGTTTATAATCGTTTTATAATCCTTCTTATCCATTCCAGTGACCAAAAAAGAAAAAAAGAAATTAAAAATTGAAAAAAATTGCTCCCGGTGAGATTCAATCGCAAGTCCTTCTGATCTGTAGCCAAACGCGCTGTCCACTGAGCTATCTAAAGTTTCTTACGATGATAGATTTTTTTGGGGTATATAAATATCACGTGGTGTTTTTGTTTGAATCCCCGAATGCGATTATCAACAATTAATTAACGAATGTGTTACTCCGATGAAGAGTTAATTATTTAATTTACTTTTCTTAAAATATTGAGGCTTTCATTCGGGTTATCGATATCTACAGGTTGTCCCATCTGAAAAGATGCGGCTAAATATCTCTCAAGGGGGGCGGGTAACACAAAAATGTTTGATACAAAAATTGTAGGGTTTCGAGGAGGACATCCAATGTAATCATTATTTTGAGCTTTCAAGCTCACGCTTGTAAGCTGCAAGCACAAAGTTGTTTTTTTCAAATGGCAACTGCATTTTTTACTTCAATGAAACTTGTTCATCTTAATGAGTTGTTTTCAGAAACCTCGTCATTCATTTAATTTCATCTCAATTTACTCGAAAAATGCCATAAAAAATTTTGTGGCCAAATTGAAGATTCAGACTTTTTCAGCGTGACCCAGGATGCACCACGTGGGACGTGTACCGTTTTCGATATGTTCGAGCAGCGGCTCGATACACTCCCCTACCCTCCCAAAATAAGTAAAATATCGACAATTTCACTGGCTGAATACATCGCGATGTGTTCAACGAAATAACAAGTGATACTAACTTGATTCGAGTTGAATTGGCACCGATTAGAATAAAAGAATCCTCGAAGGAGTAGGGAAATGTTTTGTTTATTGTTTACATTTGATAATTCCGGTGTGTAAACAAATCAATGGAACAATTACACCAAGATGCGCCAAGGATGTTTGAATCTTGAATTTGACCACAGAACTCGTTTTTGTGGCATTTTTTGAGTAAAATGAGTTGAAATTAAATTAATGACGAGATTTCTGAAAACAACTCATCAAGATGAAAAATGCGGTCGCCATTTGAAAAAAGCACTTTGTGCTTGCAGATTGCAAGCGTGAACTTGAAAGCTCAAAATAATGACATCGGATGTCCCCTCGAAACCCTACAATTTTTGTATGAAACATTTTTTTGTTACCCGCCCCCCTTGAGAGGTATTTAGCCGCATCTTTTGAGATGGGACACCTTTTATATTCTGTGGATTAGGAAAGAGGATGGATGCATGCTATCCATCCATTTATTCGAAAAATAGCCTACAAATATTAAGTCGGTTTCGATCATCAGCCTTTCATCGGGGCCGCGATGTTTGGCGCGCGGATTTTGAACCAATGTTTGGCGTTTAATCAGAGCCCTGATGTTTGGCAAGCAGATATTGGGCCGATGCTTGGCCTTTAAGCAGAGCCCCGATGTTCGGCGAGCAGATATTGGGACGATGGTTGGCCTTTAATCGGGCCCCGATGTTCGACGGCCGGATATTAGACCGATGTTTGGCCGCATTGCATACATCGGCAAATCCTACATGGGCCGATCCGAATCTGATCGAAGTGATTTCAGACTGTCTGGCCCCAGAAACACTAGATCAATCTTTCACCAGGTTTTGATCAGGTTTCACCTAATCAGTCGAACCTGACTATAGACGGATCCATTTCTGATTCGACTTAAGGTGGCCTGAGCGATATTTCCACTCGGGTAAAACTCATGGTTGTCTCCCCTTAAACTTGTTCTAAGTGCCAAACCAAAAGTTTTTGGCATTTGACTAGACAGATGCTCCTTCAGAGAGAGACCTTCAGAGAGAAGAGAAAATCGGGCTTCTTCGTCTGCTTTCCAATTCCCAGAAATCATTTAGAGAATGTTCCCCTCATGAAACGCTGTGCAAAGTAGTTTCAAACTATTTACTGGATGTCTAATTAATTTTCTTGCATTATCAATTGGAGAAACTGTATATGCAGTGGGCTCTAATAAGTAGAGTGTCTACTTACGCACTCACAGAGTCCCTCATGTGTGTCTCAACGCAAAGAGAGGGGCAGAGAAATATGTCTCATGGGCGGTAAAGCGAAACATTCGGAATTTTTGCTGGGAATCCACATGTGGGGGCGTCTTTTGATGTTTGCCGCGCAGTTACAAGGCATACTCCACTCGCATATATATAGACACTGGGAAGGACGATCCAGCTACATTTGCGTAGGAGACATCTGCAGTCCTGCATCTTATCTAGGAAGTTGCAGTGCTGAAGTTGAGCTACGGGAATGGCCATCGTGCGACAAGAAAAACAGCAAAAAGTAACCACAAGAGCTCCCGAGGGAGATACCCGGAAGACGATATAAATGGGGATCGAGAGTGGCAAAAAAATTCCCAACGTCGATGTTAAAATTTACATCTCATTGAAAATTTACTGGGAAAGAGAATTTTATTTCAACTCATTCGAAAACTCATTCGAGTCTTCAGCGGGTCTGAATTTAGAATTAATTAAACTAATTGACGAAATAATACGCAAATTTTTAATGACATTTCAACTGATGATAGTACTACCCACGTAGGAAAAAAAGAACGGGCCGAGCTTGGTCCAAGCCCGGTGGCCGCGCTGCCGAACTTCGGGGCCCGTTCCTCAACTGGAACCGCTCCGGACTTGGGTGAAACCGGGGATAATAACATCGGGCCAGGTCTGGGCACCGATCTCGGCCCAGCATTGGTTGCCCGTCGTTGGCCAGGCTCAATTGAACATTACTTAATTACATGAATATGATATAGGTGATTGAAATATAAGTAATTAAATATTCCCGAGTGGAAATTGCTTCAGGCCCACCTGAAGCACGATCAGAACTTGATCAGGTTTTTGTAAGGTTCGGCTGATCCGGTGATTCCTGATGAGAACCTGACCAAGTTCTGATCCAGCAGATCGGATTCGAATAATTACAGACGGGTTCAGATCAAGTTCTGATCAGGTAAACATGATCAGATGATGCCTGAGGAGAACCTGACCAAGTTCTGATCCAGCAGATCGGATTCGAATAATTACAGACGGGTTCAGATCAAGTTCTGATCAGGTAAACATGATCAGATGATGCCTGAGGAGAACCTGACCAAGTTCTGATCCAGCAGATCGGATTCGAATAATTACAGACGGGTTCAGATCAAGTTCTGATCAGGTAAACATGATCAGATGATGCCTGAGGAGAACCTGACCAAGTTCTGATCCAGCAGATCGGATTCGAATAATTACAGACGGGTTCAGATCAAGTTCTGATCAGGTAAACATGATCAGATGATGCCTGAGGAGAACCTGACCAAGTTCTGATCCAGCAGATCGGATCCGAGAAACTACAGGCGGGTTCAGATCAAGTTCTGATCAGGTACACGTAGGAAAAAATCGTATAGAAGCTTTCTATACGGACTGTGTATAGCATTTCTATAGGTTTTTCGTATATGATATTCGGATATTTCTATACGAAAATTTCCTATACGGTTCATTTCTATACGAATTTCTACACGAATTCGTATAGAAATAATCCGTATAGGGAATTTTTGTATAGAAATATCCGAATATCATATACGAAAAACCTATAGAAATTCTATACGCAAATCGTATAGAAACTTTCTGTACGATTTTTTCATACGTGTAGGCACGATTTCACCCTGAGGTCGGCTGCCTGACCCCAATTTGATCAAATTCCGATTTGATGTCTTTGATGGGAGGGATGATGATGCCGTAAATACGTATTAGAGGAGCATCAAACTTACAGGCAAATGATCTTGAGAAAAAAAATCACCAAATTTCTATTTATTTATTAGTGTTATTGTTATTATCATTATTACTATTATTCATTAATGAAATGAATAAAAATTTAATTGAACATATTTTATCTCTGAGAATACACACGCACATCCGCGAGATCAGGAATAATCGTAAATTCAACGAATACCCCGATACAAAGCATATAGGCAATGTGGAGTTTACTCAATAGCAATAGTGCGATAGCATAGTGGTTAGGGCATAGGATTGGCAATCATAGGGTCCCTGGTTCGATCCCCAGCATCGGTAAAAAAATAATAAGCTTTTTCAGAGGTAATAACAGTAGAGATTCATTAAGAGAGGCGGCCTACGGTGAAACAATTGAATTATCTTTTGTTTTGGATTAATTATAATTGATAATTGTTATTGATATTGACAGACAGGTCATCCGGTTTTCATACAGTTGACTTGATCAAGTTCGGATCCATTCGTCCTGATCAAATCCGGATTGGTCAGAGGCGTAACATGTCTGATCAAGACCGGATCCGTCAACTTGATCAATGCCTGATCAGTGGTCAGGTCTAACCTGATCCAAACTTGATCAAGACCTGACTGGGATCTCCACTCGGATTACTCCTCAGCATCTGTAACAGGTTCAACGAGGAAAAAGAATCGCCCTAACCACTAGCCTACCGTGCAATTCGTAAAACCTCTACTTTAAATCGTCCATATTAATTCCATCTCGGTTTTTTTCGACTTAAACGTTTTATTATTCAGTTGATAGAAATATTAAGTGATTCAACTATAGTTTAATCGGTAAATTAATTTAATAATAAATAACAATAATAATTATTGTTAATTACAATAATAATTGTAACAACGGTGATTAATGTTGAATGACGATTCTTCTTCTTTTCGTAATAATTAGCGAGTAGCATGTGACTTTAATACCTACAACGTCACCATTTTTTACAATTACACCCTTAAAATTTTACCCTCAAGGTTCCACCCTTACCATTTAACCCTCACAATGTCAGTCTTACGATTTTTTCGCCCCTTTCCATTATTACGATTTGACTCTTACAATTTTACTCTTCAAATTTTACCCTTATGATTCCAACCCTATGATTCCATTCTCATCATCTCACCCTTACGACTTAACCCTTACAATTACACCAACGATTGGAGCCCAATGTACTGAGAAAAAAAATTTCTAATATCTGAAACATATTTTCTTGAGAAAAGTAAATTATTTTCAATGGCTTAAATCTCAGAATGTGTGCACTTCACGGAAGTCGAATAAATTTTCATTCATCACTATCGTTCCGCGTTACGTCATGAATATTTTACATATTGCAATATTGGAAGTGCATAACGAAAAAATCATGAAAACAATAAAGACTAGAAGATTGACGATTCGTCTACGCGATTTAAGTAAGTTCATTTACGACAAAATCATACTTAAGTACAAGAATATTTTAAAGCATGACGCCTTTCTCGGGTCATGTGAGTTGAGATGCCTGAGAGAATTAAGTAATTGAAGAAAATTTACTTGTCTCAAGAAAATATGTTTCAGATATTAGAAAAATGTTTTCTCAGTGTGATCAAGCTCCGGGCCACCGCTGGCTGGGGCTTGGTTATCGAGGTCCGGCATGCCAATGTTCGGCCAAGGCTGGGTCAGGTCTGTCAACCAAGGTTCGGTTACCCGCCCTTCCTCCGAGACTCAAGCCCTGGTCCCCAGGGATGGCCGAACCTCGGTCCAAGCTTGGGCGCCCAGACTTGGCAAGCCCAGGCTTGTGCCAGACTTGGCCCGTTTTTCCAACACTGGCATTTCCTAAGTGGGATATGACATGAAAAAATAGAAGAAGAGAATTGCGAAATAAGAATTGAAAGAAAGAGAATCCATTCGGAAGCAAATTACAAATTTATTAGCAACAATAATTATACTCATTTATAAAAAAATGCAATTATCCACTAGTTTTGTTTGCAACAAAACTATACTATTCAATTGGAGGAAACGGACCAGTTAAATTGGGGAAATGAGATTTTGTGTTTCATTTCGCCAAGAAATAGATAAATGACCAGAATGATAAATAAAACGATGCGGATAAAAAAAAGAAATAACCACGAGAAATGAGAATTATTACGGTAACGTGAGGCTGATAACCTCCGGATCCGATAAGACGATCTACGCCGGATGTTTATTTCAAAGGCGAAATAACGACGCCTGGAGTGTCGCCAGGCGTCGTAAATTTCATGGAACTGAGAAAAATGGCGTGAATTTCACTTGTACGATTTTTTCTCTGCCCCCTCCCCACCCCGTCCCTGCCCTATTCAGCTCTCTCTTATTCTTATGTCTGACAAATGAGTTAAGTGGACAGCGGAAAATGCAAGCGCGCTGGAATCCAAGTAGAAACAGACCAGACAATTCAATACTCGAGGCTTTAAATCACTTCAATTTTCCACTCTTTCTTTTTTTTTGGTTATTACTGATATTGAAAATAGTTTTCAGCAAGAACGTCGGTTTTCCGGGTAAGAAAATTCATAACGTTACTCGCCCCTCGCGGAGCCGTTATCGGGGGGAAAACTGGGCGAATTTATCGCGACACATGCACATACACAAACACCGGTTGGTACGTTATGACGGGGAGGGGAGGGGGTAAGGCGAGTGGAAAAAGAAGGGGGTGTTGGGTGGGTGGGCAGGGGATCCCGGCACTTTTCCGATATGAAATATATATCGCGAGCCACGCCTCGTATGTCTTATCAAGATGGCGCCACGGCGCTGAATATTCTTATGTACAAGAATATGTACGACCCCATCTTTCTTGCCACCCCTATTGACCCAACCCTCCCTCCACCCGCATCAGGTAAAGAATACGTGGGAATATTTTTTCTACATTTTTCAACATTTCCTAAAATTTTCTATTCTTGATGTTGTGAGAATGATGGTTCAGTTTTTATTTTGAAAATTTTGAAAAAGCCAGACTCCATTCTCTTTTGCAATTTCCTGTTCACCTAGAGTATTGGCGGTTAATTTTTGCCTATTTTTTTTTTAACGAATTTTGTTTTTTTTCTGCAGTTAAATTTGTCTTTTGAATGCAACATACACTTGCGTTGTAGTGGTAGAAAAAAATTGAAAATTCATAAAAAGTGTATTAATAATTTTTAGAAGACCGACGTTGCATTTGATTTGGGGAAGAGGAAAGGAAACATGAAATTTTAAACAGTAATGGTTTTCCAAAAGACGGTCAAGGGATATTGAAGCAATAATTACAACGGTATTGATTAAATTGTAATTGTAATTATCTCTCCAATATCCATTGAACTTAATTAAATTTAAAATTTCAGTGAAAATTGAATGAAAAATCCGATTTTTTCTTGCAATAGGAAAACGCATTTTACCCAACTTACTTAAATTTTCAATCAAAACATGAATATTTAGTATCAAATTACACTGAGTTTGGTATTAAATAATGCCGATAAAAATTTACAAGAAGTCTACCAGAAATTTCAGCCAACAATTTTTAGCAGTTATTTTTGCATTTAAAGCCATCTTATACCATTTCTACTTCATATAATCTTTCCATTTACATAAAAAACAATGAGGATGAGTTCCGCACTCAGTGTATTTTACCCCTTCTTGAGGATATTTTCCCTCTTTCCATCTACCGGATACAATAACCCAGTTTGAGGGGTCATTCATGCAGACGAAACAATGAATCACCCCTACACTTGAGTTTTCATCTCCGAGACGCGGCAACGACTAAAATATTCTTGGGAAAAAGTAACAATAGAGGTTAATTTAAGATTATATTTCTCGAAATTTTTGTTAAGGTTCCATCTTCCTGAAACGATGTTTTACATTTTTCAGGAATTCGAAACATGAAAAAAAGAAAAATGAAGGAAAATTTCTCGCGAGAGATTTTAGTAAAGAACATTTCAAGCCTCGAGTGCCGGTGGGGTCTCCCCGGTGGGAGGGAAAGCGGGCGCGTCGGGTCGAGAAGAGAGTGGAGGGTGGTAGCACACCTCCGCGATCCATATTTTACAATATGGCCGAGGGTGGCAGGCAGGTTAGAGGGGTGGCCTATAGGCGGCCCCGTTGATGTACGCAGGTCTGGGCCAACGATTGGTCGATAGCGCGATGCCTCTATGTAATATAAACTTATTCACCCAGTCTCGAGACTGGTTTATGCTGCCGCGTATGCAGATCCCAACGGCTTCATCCCCACTTGAGAGCTTGTTTATGGGTTTCTCCCTGTACGACCCCTTTCGATATCGATGGCCTATCGTAAGGCGCCTCTACAACTGGGGGTGGATCTTTTTTAGAATTCCTCAGTAAACTTTTTTGTAATATGGCGATCACATCTATGTATTAAACTGGTAGCTGGTCGATTGCGCCCGGTTTGGCTGCCTTGGTATGGGGTGTGTTGGAGTAGGTGTGAACCACTGGAGTTCACAATAGCTTTCCAATTCAATTTTGCTGAAAAAGTACAGAGAAGTCTGTAATAGAATAGTCCGATAATATTTGTTTCAAGACTTCATTCAAATGAGTAAGTAATACCAATAAAAAAATTAGTTAGAGATTGCTGAGCCATTTTGATTCAAAATCTGATTATCTTTGGAGTACTGTAAGACAAAAATTGTTAATCATGAACTGCCTAGTAATCATTTCCAAGATGACACTAATTTAATTAATGGGAAGGGGGGACAAATCATAAAGTTTCAAATTTCACTGAGAATTCAATTACATTTCGTATTTTTGTGCAGCAGAAAGACGAGAATTCTCCAGTTTACTTGAATTTTTAATTAAAATATGAATATTTGGTACCAAATTACACTATTCAAAATTTTGCCTGAAATGTCCGGTATATTTCTTGGATATTTTTATCACATAAGGTTCATTGCAATTTCAAGGAATGTCGTAGTTGAAAATTCGAAAATTTATGGAGTAGACATTAGAAACTGTATACTCCAGTTCAATTATGCCATCAAAATTCGAGTGACTTGGGAATTCTCGTCTTCCTGCTGCCTAAAAATTTAGAATTTCACTAAATTCGGTTGGATTATGTCCCTCATATAAATGTCGACCGCTAGAAATGCAGTATTTGACCGTTTTCCGTCTTAAAGCAATATTCATACCAGAATCTCATTTATTCTAACAAAAAATTTTCATTCCAGATTGCCATAGAACTAAATGGAAATAACCGAAAATTATCGAAATATTTCTTCCCTCACTACTTCGCAAAACGTCAAATAGTGCATTTCTATTAGTTCACATTTGGATGCGGCGATAATCATTGAAATTTGAAATTCCATGATTTTTTCTCCGCTCGATCGAATTCACTGTCCCTCTCCTGAAAATTGCCAGGCAATAGCCCATAGAATTTCAATCTTTTTCCAATAGTGTACACTGAATTATCAATAATAATTATCAATAATACCAATTATCAATAATAAGAAAGATCAATAATAATAGATTCACTTTTTTGTTTCCTATTGGCTGGTCGATGGTACCGGATAGGAGGTTAAATGATTACACCAGTCGATTATTTTTAACGTCCACAGTTATTACTTAAATAGGTTGGAATTGTCCAACTATACAATGTTAATCCTGTTATATATTTATACAAAACTTTCCGATCATACACGGTTAATTTTTAGTGGACTGTATTTACTTAATTAAATATACTAGAACAAAAACACTGTCCAAATTCAATCGATAAAACAGCAATCAAATTAATTCAATAATAGGGCATTAAATGACGAATTAATGTCAAGAAAAAAAAGAATCAATATATCCGAGAAGTGCTGTCAAGCCACCACAAGTCCCTGATTTCATAGATCTTCTTTCATATTAATCTTCATAAAATAGATGAACCAAAGTTTACAGGACTCGTCAAGTTTTCAGGAAAAATCACTCGTGCTTCGCACTCGTGATTTTTTAACCTGAAAGACTTGACTCCTTCGTTTGTTTGCAACGAACCTATTGGAAAATCCCTGATAATTTTGAAGCTCTTGTGGTATTACATACGAAATAATTTTTAACAGTGCAACAGTGGTCTAAATTCAAGGGCCAATCACAGAAAAAACGAATGTCTGAATTTGACACACCTTTTGCAGACATTTTTCAGACACTAAAAAACACCTGAATAAAACGAAAATTTATTTGAATTTCAGAGGAACAGGTGCCTAAACATCTTAATTCATGCTTGGAATTCCGACAAATTTTCATTATATTCAAATGTTTATTAGTGTCTAAAAAATGTCTACAAAAGGTGAGTCAAATTCATACATTCGTTTTTGCTGTAATCTGTTCCCTAAAATGAGAAAAATGTGCCATAATTTAGATATAATTATACAACATTTAGGGAACAATTACGGAGGAGTTGAACTTTATTTTCTGATGCTCAAGAAGAATTTTTTTGAAATAAGTGAAAATTCACACATCTGTAGGACTTTTATTCGTTAAATTTGAGTGCAACAAAGTTCTGAGATTCAGAGATTGTTATTGGTAACTAAGAACGTTTGGAAAAATAAAAAACAGGAAGCCGAGTGAAAAATTCAGGGCATTTTGATTCTGAATATTCATGAACATTTGTATTTGAATAAGGCTGAGTAATTTCCCTGTTACTCTTCCTGAAAACATGAATCCTCTTAAATTCTACTTAAAACTTCAAAATTTCATGCTCATCGTTCCCCTCAATTGAAGAACATTTTACTTTTATGAAAATTACTACCCGATTGTCCACGAAATTCCAATTATTTTCTAATACCGTATATTGTTAAAAAAATTCAGTTATAATGCCCCGAGACCTTCAAAATTATCGGAATATTTCCCGATAGCTTCGTTGCAAATAAATGAAAGTGTCAAGTTTTGCAGGTTAAAAATCCCGAATGCGTACCACGAGGGATTTTTTTGTAAAACTTGACACTTTTGTTTGTTTGCAGGGAAGCTTGAGGGAAATATTGCAATTAATTTTGAAAGTCGAGGGGTATTCGGCGGAGAATTTTCCGGGGCTGGATTTTGGCCAAGCGGGGCGCAGTATTCGAGGGCTTCTTCCAGCAAAACATCCAATTGGTTAGAAATAAATGAAGAGCTCCTATTCAATTATCAGATGCAATTTCTAGAAGCTAGTGTGCAATTTCCGAAAAAATTTGATAACAAAAGAGTATCGTGCCCTCGAATACTGCGCTGTGATTGGCTAAAATTCAGTCCTGGAAAATTCTCACTGAAATTTCTGGCAAATTATTTGAAAATTTTTATCACATTTTAGTTCCACTGAAATTTCAAGAAACTTAGTCATTCTCACAATTTCATGTGAAAATCAATGAGAACTGCAAATTTCAGTTCAATTATTTCGTGAAAATTACTAGAAATCAGGAAAATGCCGATAAATAAATTCTTCAGTTTTCCATGAATTGAAAATTCATCATAATTCGGTATTGAATATTCATGATTTCATTGGAAATTCAAATAAGTTGAGGAATTTACCTCTCAATGCTGTTCAAAAATTTCGAATTTCATGGAATTTTCCGGAAGATCTGAAATTCCATGATTTTTACCCCTTGAATCGCATTCAAAATGACTACTCGACGGATCAAGAAATCCCAATTATTTTCTAACACCGTATCTTACCAGTAAAGAAGCTACAAATTTTTTGTCATTCCAGCAAAAATTTATGATATTTCCCATGTGTCTTATTAGATGCCTTGAGCATGATTGAGGCTCCATAAAAATCCCCATCTTCAGCATAAGCAAACACCCATCGAAAAAACTTTGGCTATTCAACAGTACTCCAATCGTTGCATCCTCAGCAACACGCGATATAAACTAAGAAACAATGAGAATGGCAAACAGAGGAGCTTCGAGTTTATTATGTCCTCTCGAACTCATAAGAAAACGAGACTTGGAAAATTGTAATGATATTATGTTTGCACGGGTTTTCTCAAAGTGTGGTGAAACAAGAGGGAGATAAGAAAACTTGAAGAAGAAATGAGACAACAGCTACAACCTTCGATAGCAGTAGTGGAGGGAGAATGGGAATGAGGTGGAGGAGAGAGAGTACGTAGCTGAGGGAAAAAGGGGTTGGTCAAGGCGGAATCCTCAGAGGCCCTCTGCACCCGTTGCAAGGGGGAGGGTGAGGCGTAATATCCCGAGTAGAACTTTTCACTCAACGCGAAAATAGAGAAAAGAGGAGAATTGCTGAAGGGGGATGGAGAGGAATGAGTGAAAAAGGAGAAGGATGTAAGGCAGGGACAGAGAGAGGGGGACTAAGTACAAAGAATGTAATGTCCTCCACGGGACTACTGGACTCTGTCTCCGGATTTTTCCGAGGCATCCCGAGAAATAATAAGGATAACGATGCCCAGGGAACAAGCTGGGAATTCCTTTTCCACTTGCTTCAAGAAAGAATCATTCATGATACGTAAAAAGATAATAAAAATGAAAATGGGGGGAAAAAAATTGTGAAATTGAGAGATTTTAAAAAATGTGAAAATGTTTTAATTTGATGAAAATGAGTTGGTAAAAAAAACATTCCGCTTTCATTTTAGATGGAGTTAACGCAGTGGGAGTTGACCGGCCATAAGGGACACCGTGAGAATTGGAATAGCATCGGTGCTAGTAAGTAGCTCGTACATACGGCACCTAGTACACTCAACTAGGCTAGTCACGATAAAAACTCACCTTCATTATGCCAACGGCATCTGTAATAATGGTTTAAATCGCCGTAAATGGCTGGGACGCTTGGCCATATGTATTTATATATATACATATATATATATGGAGGATCGAGTATGTGCAGTCTACGTGCCAAGGAAAGTCGGAGCAGCATTGAAGAACTATGACAAATGAATCAGAATGCTCTTAACGACTGGCCATTGAGAATTGATTAAATATTTAGTAATGTAAATGTTGGGATGAGGAGGGGGAGTTGCACAAGATTATTACGTTAATGGGGAATTTGTAATGGTGGGACCGGTATGTTGTGTAGTGACTTGGAGATTGTGACAGATTCGGAGGCTATCTGACGTTTTGGATTAGTGGTTCGAGGCAGTTTCCAAGAGTTATCACCTTTTTTCGTGGTTTATGTTTATGTTTTCTTTTATTTCTAGGAAAATATTCTTGTGGATTGCATTATTGGTGAATATCTTGTTAATTAGCTATGATTCGTAATTTGTAGTGATGAGGAAATTTAGTAATAAAAATTGTTTTGGTTTTTCTCATTGAGATTTGTTGGTGGAAAAGTTGTTTTAATCATTATAGGTTTTCTTGCTTCATTATTGCCTTAACGAGTGAAAAATTATTTTCTAGTAGAGCTGGGTAAACGTGATGCTGTTCTCAACATCATTTTATTTCTTATTGATATTCTTGTATTGTGTGGTTTCACTGACTGACATCATTTGCGCAATATCTAATAATTCTAAACGCTGAAATTTTTTTTGCTCCATGTAATAAGTCAATAGGTATGTGGAGTCAATACCGATTTCATTGAGCTTCGATCCATTTTCTCATAGTACACTCGATTCATTTCGTAGCGACTGTGTTATTTTCATTCTCTGTAATTTCGTTGTGATCTCCCATCCACTCAGTCACCACGTTCAACGCTACTTAGCTTCCCTTACCTCAGGCCTGTTCGTCTCACAGAGAAGAAAAAGTTATTATTTTTAGGGATATAAAGTAAATGTCTCAGTACACTGTTAAAGAAATTAGGACGATTTTTCCGGAAAAAGACCGTGAATTCGATTTAACCCTTTGCTTCGTCTCACGGTACCCCACTTTTGGCCGTTTTGCAGCGATGCGCGTGGCCTAGCGTGCTTCTCTTATGGCGCACTAATACTCGGACTGACCCCCCACTCCTCTCACACCGAGACAATTCGAAACTTACGCGAAGCAATGGGTTAAGGGAAAAAGTCAATGGAATTCCAAGTTTCTTTGGAAATTCAAATCAAGTTGCAATTTTTTAATGGCAGGAAGACGGAAATTCCACAGTGTTGAAAATCCGGTGAGGTTCGTTGATTCCCAGGGTGGCGACGGAGGGGGAAAGTGCAGGATTAGACTTGTTTGTAAGACAAGTACCTAGGGAATTTGTTCACAAATTACACCGGTGATTTAGGCCTGAGCCAAGTCAATTTATTTACAATAATTTAGATGGACTGCACAATAATAAATAAATAAACTGTTGGNGAAAATCCTCATTTCTACTCAATTCAGTGATTTTTAGACGCCTTTAGCACGCTGAGTATCTGGCCGTTTTTCATCCCGATTCGGTTGATGGATTATGGAACTATCTGACAATAATTCAAAGAAAAAAATTTTCTTCCCCAATCGAATTCTGAAAAAAATGCGAAAGATAATTCCTAAATTTCCAGTAAAGACAGGTGTCCGGCTCATGCAGTGCTTTTACAACGGTCGTAAACACAGAAATTGAGCCTAGGCAAAAATTTTGACCTGCCGAACTAACTTGCGCTGGGAAGGGACTGAACTCGCATCGAAGAGCTGCTTTAAAATTTAGCTAAAATTTTGTATATAGTTTTCATGTTTTCGGATGATGCATTCATGAAAAAACGATAAGAACAGAGGAAAACCTTCTATGATGACTGTAGTGCGTCAGTAATACGCTTCAGGCGGCAGAAGGGGGCAAGGAAAATCCACGATAATGTCAGGGAGTGGTGGAAGAGGGGATTCCATTCATTAGGCCAGAAAAATTGTTCTTCAATATTTCATGTATCAAGTTTTTAATAACTTCTTTTTCTTTGGTTTTTTGTATTTTTTACTCTTTGATTATTTTTGATATATTGAGAATTTTATATTTCCCATATATTTGAAAGAAGTGTCAACTACATTTGTAACAAAAAAGGCATTAGACAAACCTAACTTAATCCGAAGAAATCCTGGGAGCGTTTATTCAACTCAGAAGGTTAATTATGCTTATTTCCTTCAACTCTATTTTATATCATTATTTTTCGAAACATTTTAATTAATGTCATACATCCTTCAGATTGAAAAAATATATTTTGCCCATGAGGACTATCCAATTCTCAATATATCGAGAATAATCAAAGAGTAAAGAATATAAAAAAAAAACAATTACCTAGGTGACTCACCCGATCCCTCACTCGGAGCCATACTTACTACCTGACACGGGCGTATCATTGAGGATATTTAACTTCTACCCAAGTTTTATGACCTCTACTGCCAGTAGGTCAAAAATGTCAGTCAAACTTTAAACACACGGCGCGACCATCAAAATGCAGTTTAAAAATATGAAAAAATTCACAGGGGTATTTTATTAACTGAAGAATCATTTTTTGAGACGAAATAGGAAATATTCAGGAATACCCGTAAAATGGGCCACCCTACTATTGGTGTACGAGTTGAATTTCAGTATCGACAATTCTCCTTGATAATTTTTGTCTAATAATGTTCGTTGAAGCACTGGTGAATTTTCAGTAGTAATACCACTAGTGCTTCAAAATTATCGGATATTTTCCGATAGGTTCGTTGCCTAGGAACGATTGTGTCAAATTCTGCAGGTTTAAAATCCCGAGTGCGAAGCACGAGGGATTTTTCTGGGNTATTAACTGAAGAATCATTTTTTGAGACGAAATAGGAAATATTCAGGAATACCCGTAAAATGGGCCACCCTACTATTGGTGTACGAGTTGAATTTCAGTATCGACAATTCTCCTTGATAATTTTTGTCTAATAATGTTCGTTGAAGCACTGGTGAATTTTCAGTAGTAATACCACTAGTGCTTCAAAATTATCGGATATTTTCCGATAGGTTCGTTGCCTAGGAACGATTGTGTCAAATTCTGCAGGTTTAAAATCCCGAGTGCGAAGCACGAGGGATTTTTCTGGGATTTTAAACCTGCAAAATTTGACACACTCGTTCCTAGGCAGGGAAGCTTGAGGAAAATATCCGATGAATTTCGAAGCACGATTGGTATTTAACGGATCATTTTTCCACTCGGATTTCGGCCAAGTAGAGTCCAGTCAACAGCATCCGGATACATTTACACAGCCATACATTTACAATCCACTTTTTCGTTTATCTGTCATACAGAATATTAAACGTAAAATGCGTTGAAAGATGAGAAATATTTGAAAAGCTACTAGTGAATTTCCGTCGAAATTTTTTTAGAAATTTCCGAAATAAAACTGTTTGACAGCCTCAAATACTGCGCTCTGATTGGCTGAAATCCGAGTGAGAAAAATAATCAGTAGTAATACCAGGAGACCTCCAAAATTATCGGATATTTCCTGATTGTTTTGTTGCGTAGCAACGAGAGGGAGAAGTTTTGCAGATTAAAATCCCGAGTGCGTAGCGCGAGGGATTTTTGTGCAAAACTTATCCCGATCGTTGATACGCAGGAAAACATGAGGGCCATGTCCGATTAATTTTGGAGGTCGAGTGGTATTCGCCGGATTATTTTTGGTAATTGCATCCTTCCCAAAACCGACTCATTTTTACTTTCTTGCACTTCACAGGATAATATTTGACAGTTATTTGGTTAGAGAAACAATTGCAGAGCTAGAGGGAAATTATCAAAAGCTAGGGGGAAATAACCGCTGTAATTTTAATTGGGAAGTACTTCATGTTATTGAATACTGAACTCTGATTGGCCCAGGGAAGGCCAGATCCGATTACCAAAAATAATCACTGTTAATTTTCACTGATAATATTCAATAAATCATTGACGATTTTCCGTTGATTTTACTAGCTGAATGACACGTTGAATTTATTGTACAAGTGACTGACTCGATTATTTTACAATATAAATATTAAACTGTTTCGAGGATTTACACGATGATTTTACTCGATAACTTTCGAATAATTCCGTCCTATCAAACCGGAATGATCTTCGGTGAATTACTGGCTCTTGAGAAGAGCTGATGAGACCACGTTGTGTCCACGTAGGACGATGAATAAGTTATATTCCTAGGCGATGAGTGACTTCTTATACCTACGAGAGGCGATGAGTAACTGCCCGTAAGACGAGCAAAAATGATATATTTCGGTTATTTTCGATAAGTTACGACTTGACCCGAATAATTAGGTCACGTGATGAAATGAGTCCTTGACAGAACCACAATTTAGGCAGGATTTCAAATACACAATTTACATGAATTTTCAAGTGAAAATTCTCCGTCTAACCTTCTTTAGACAAGTTCTAACATCAATACAACTTTGTCGCATTTCCCTGAAAATTCAGAGGAATTTGAAATTCCAGGAGAGATTTCTGTGAATTTACCTGATTTTCCCTTAATTTTCTGGGAATAATTAATCTGAAATTTACACACTGATTGTGAGAGAAAAATTTTCTAATATGTAGACCTTATTTACTTGAGAGAAGTAAATGATTTTCAATGGGTACATGGAGAGAATTAAATAGTAAATATTACNGCAACATAGTAAAAGGATTTTCAACTGACCCTACATAGTAATCCTTACTATGTCCCACGGTAATGCTTACCATATCACATGGTAATGCTTACCATGGTCACAAGGTAATACTGACCATGTCACATGGTAATCGTTACTATGTCACATGATAATGGTTACTGTGTTACATGGTAATGGTTACTATGTCACATGGTAATGCTTACATAGTAAGCATTACTATGTCACATAGTAATGCTGATTATGTCACATGGTAACAAGGTCACAAGGTAATACTGACCATGTCACATGGTAATCGTTACTATGTCACATGATAATGGTTACTGTGTTACATGGTAATGGTTACTATGTCACATGGTAATGCTTAC
>NW_021680549.1:195767-204162 GCF_001412515.2 Diachasma alloeum
TCCTCATAAAACAATTATCAACCGATTGACTGGAATTTTCGTTCACACATCCATAATATGTACACAAATATGAATGAGCTTCTTTAAAAATGTCTATTTTTTCATTTTTTAAATTTTTTTCTCAAAATTGGTTGAGGCCAAAAATTTGAAAAGTTAGTAATATTCACCTACATGATAAATTAGTGAAGTACGAATTTTATCAGCTGTTTCGAACTGGTTATTTACAATATTTAAAAAAATATATAAAAAAAAAAATTCATAAACCCAAAAAATGAAGATTTTTAAAAAGCCTCATTCTGTTATATTTGCGCATATATTCTGAATGTGTAAAACAAAATTCAAGTTAACTGATTGAGAATCGCGTCATGAGGACTCTTTTGAAGATTCTCTCAATAGAAGAAATTAAAACCTAATNATAAACCCAAAAAATAAAGATTTTTAAAAAGCCTCATTCTGTTATATTTGCGCATATATTCTGAATGTGTAAAACAAAATTCAAGTTAACTGATTGAGAATCGCGTCATGAGGACTCTTTTGAAGATTCTCTCAATAGAAGAAATTAAAACCTAATTTTTTATCATTTTTTTGGATTAAAATTGAAGTAATAAATTCATTAGTACAATAAATAAAGGCCTCTTCGATTTTGAAATTTCAGTACGGTTTCCCCTTAAGATTCTGAAAAAATTGATAATTTCAGATGTTTTCAGGCCTTCAGAAATCAAAATCATCAGAAATTTTTCATACATGGGACATGACATTACGACGGATGTCGTTTTGATAATGCCTACAGAGGCCGGGCCTCAATTACATTTGGTAAAAATTGTATTATCTGATGACCAACACCTAGTTATTCTCGTAACTCACCAACTGGAAGAATATTTTTTTGATAACCATTTTCAAGCATATCAAATTGATATGAATCAGACGAGATGGTCTACGTTGACCTATCACGATATCAAATTTTGTTCTTTATCATACGTAGCAACTTCTGGGAATGGCAATAAATATGTTCCAAAACATTGGGTTTAAATTGTTGCACATATGCTCTTTAATGTACTAAAATAATTTAAATATGAATATCTCTTTGAATTATTGATTATAAAAATAATCATGGGAGAAATTAGGATTAAGTTAAAATAATACTTTGTAATTCAATACTTTTGCAGTTGTTGTGAAACAGCGTACTTAATAAAGAAATTGTTTTTCAATTTTTATAGTACAGAATTATTTAATGTTACAAACATTAATTTTAAAAAATCCACCCCTCGAAAACAAATATTTTCAAACAAATTTTACTTTTATTAAAAATATTGTACGTTATAACTATAATCTACTCATGTTTCATTCCTTAAAGCTATTTACTTACTTAGATAATATTCATTATGTGTTACAGGATATTTTACGTAACATAGGAAGCTCTACTATGTAACATAGTAACATTTACTATGTTAACATAGTAACATTTACTAGGTTAACATAGTAACATTTACTATATTAACATAGTAAAGTTTACTATGTAACATAGTAGAGCTTACTATTTAATATAGTAGAGCTTACTATGTAAAATAGTAAATGTTACTGTATAACATAGTAATTAGTACTATGTCCATAGTACCTTTTACCATTGAGGAACTTACCATGCCTCATAGTAACCATTACGATGTTCTATGGTAGCCATTATCATGTCCATGGTAGTGCTTACTATGTCCGGATTCTGACATCGTAATATTTACTATTTTATTTTCTCCGTGTAAATCTCATAAAGTTTACAGTTCACGACATTCAAATAAATGCTCGTTTATCACTATCGTTGCGCATTATATCATGAATATATTACATATCGAAATATTGGAACTGCATACCAAAAAATAATGAAAACAATAAATACTTGGAAATTGACGATTTTTCTACACGATTTGAGTGAGTTCATTTGCGAAAAAATCATACGTAAGTATACAAGAATATTTTAAAGCATGAGACCTTTCTCGGGCCTCATGAGTTGAGATGCCTGGGAGTATTAAATAATTGTAGGAAAATTACTTATCCCAAGAAAATATATTTCAGATATTAGAATTTTTTTCTTAGTACAGTTCCCACCGATTTTTCCCTGATATTATGAATTTTCAATGCCAAACTTTCTTGAAATTTCAGTTGTAATGAATTGAAGTTATTCGATAAAGTTATTCGCCAATCAATACCGAAAATATTGGAATAATTTAGTAAATTGATGAAATGTGTCCCTGGTGGTTCGACGAGTTACTTCTCATCTCACGCGAGACACCTCACTCTCTTGCTTCTCTACCTCTGACATGACCGGTCAGACAATTATTTCTCTTATTATTTCATCATTTGAAGTTGTGAGTAATCGTATTAATTATTAATTGGAATAATGTTTTGTCTTGTATAAGATTGCTATAAAGATAAAATTATACATTGCGGCGTGGAAATAATTCTTATATATCAAAATCTCATAATTTTGTGTGGCAAAAAATGATCGATTTGATAACTCAAAAGATTACAAGGGAATAAATTTATAAATTCCCTCTTACTCGACATTTTTCATTAAAGAAAATCTCAACTAAAATACACTATTCTCCTACGCAGTGGACATGTTACTTGTTAGAAATTTCCAAGACCTTACTGGAAATTTCAGCGGATAATTTCTAACAGTGTACAGCCGAATGTAAAAATTGAACATGGTAGCATCATAAGGAAAAATTAATAAGACCCTGGTACACACAGAAGAAACTCAAAGAATTTTTGTGGGGAAATTTCGGGAAAAATTCTGGTGCTGTACTCGAATGGAGGTGCAAATATACCAGCACATTTGCAAAATTTACTGAAGGCGAAATTTTCAAATTTCTCCTTCTGCACCAGCAATCTACTGTCGGACTGACGAGTCCGTTCCCTTCGTTTTCAGAGGTGGGAGATGTGGATGTGCGTGGAGATTAGCGAAAGTGGGGGTAGCTACGAAGGGAACGAACTCGTCAGTTGGCCTATAGCCTCGTTCCCAAACGAGCTTGAATGATTCGCCACATCAGGGCAATAGCGTGAGTAGGTACAGTGTACTGCGCTATCACCAGAGAAGAGTATGAACCTCGAAGCATTCAAAATACGGAGGTTAAAAGCGCAAAACTCAACAAAACACGAATGAAAATGCAATAATCAAGGTTTTATAAGTGATAAATAGAGAAAACATTCAAAGTTCATCTGTAAAAATGTCAACTAAACATTATGCATATGCCTCGTGTACTTCTGACACTCGCTACCCGGAGGATAGACCATTTCCATACCATACCATTCCACCACCATTACGATTTCTAATGCCACATGTACATGTGGAGAAAAGTAAACGATGGTTGGGAGCATGTAATCGATCGAATTTTACTTTTCTGGCGAATATGAGTTTGCAGCTCGAGCCAAAGGCGAAGGCTGCCGTCTTATGAACTAGAAAAGTTTTTTTCATCACACTGTGACGAAAAGTGAACTTTTCGGCATGCTCCGCGTGCTTAAAAGTCCAATCTCCGCCACATTGTGATGAAAAATATTGTTCGTAACTCGTGAAAAAATGTTTTTTAGCTCGTGGGATTATATCACTCGCCTTCGGCTCCTCCTACTCGCCAAAAAACACTTTTTTGCACTCGTTACGAAATATACTATTTCGGCCGTGTGACCGAAATCATTTTTGCCGAAATCACTGAAATCACCGCTGAAGTCACCTGAAATCGACTTCATTTCGAAAGCATAGTGTCACTCAATTATGGGGTGAGTAGCCTCTCGGAATAGACTATCAAAATGTGATATCAAGTAAGGAATTACAGGAGTCAATTCTATTCAATTTTATTGAATTTTCTTTGAGATTCGAAATTTTATCATTACTTTCCCGCAAAATCGAATTCAACGTCACTCTAAATTACTAACAAACTGTCCATGAAATATATGTTTTTTCTAACAGTACAGAGTTAATCAATAGTCTACGAGGATCTTTAATAAATCACCGAAAAAACTTGAAACGACGAAGTTTTCGCCCAGAAAATGTAGTTCCCACCATAAATGATAAAAAATTCTACCTCTGTTCATGCATTATGTTCTTATTTCCCATGTAATTCATCTCATTCATCGATTCTCGATTCTCATCACTTCCATTTACATCAATACCCCAATAAAAATGCACCTGTTCATCCTAGCTGCGTTAAAGCGTGACTCAACGTGGGGTCCCACTCACCTTGCCCACCTACGTCGCTCCCGTATACTCCCGTCACGTGTCACCCGGGATGTGACGTTACACCGGCATTTTCACCACATGGAATCTACGAGTCATAACCCCTCGCATCCAAAATCATGTATCCAACTTTTTCATCAATCAAAATTTATTCCTCCTCCCATAGATCATCTCCAACAACTCCACTAACGTATATACCCAGACACTACCCAATCAGTGATCCCACCAAGTATCCTAACGGGGTATATCGACAGGCGAAAGTCAATTCGTGCCGGTCGCAAATTCAATTAAAAGTTGCGGTTATTAGGTTGGGCAATGAGTCCCCCAGGAATGGAGAGGGATGTGCTCCGCGAGTGGTCAGGAAAACGTACGGCAGGGGTTAATACTAATGGGGGAGAGGAGAGTGGGAGGTACAGGGGTGTGGGGTGGAGGTAGATGAGTCTTTGCTGATTCCGCTCGGCTGCTGGATCTTGATTAAGCTTCACGCGACGCCCTGAGAAAATATAATGACTTCTGCCTCTGTAAACTATACCCTCACGGACAAATGAATTCATAACTTCTCCATCCTCACTCCCCCCGACATATCACGATATATGTATGATTACAGACATTACTATAGGATCATAGTCATGAGGATAGGATATTTATCTTTATGGATGAGGAAATATATATTTTTAAGATAGCACCTCATTGATAGGAGTACATAGTGAAATGTGCCAAGTTACTTTGCATATGCACTCAAAATTTGTTAGATTTCAATTGACAAAGAGACAAAGAGTTGTAAGTTTTAGGGTCTATCCTCGATTTTTAAGTAGTCTTGACACTAACTAACGTTATGTCCAAACACAATACTTACTGATGGTCCCTATTTCGAGTCAAAGCAAAAAATGCTCTTTACCAGGAAAGAGATTTTTTGCTTTGAAAAAAATCACTTTCGAGAAAATTTAATAGAAAAACCTAACGAATTCGTTAGAAAATTCTAGTGGATTTCTATTGAACTGTTCAATAGAAAAAGGCAATAGAATTCGATTGTTCTATACTACTTATTCTCTTCGGATATTTTCTATGGAATTTCTATAGAAGTTCAATAGAAAACTAATAGAATTTTCCAACGAATTCGCTTGTTTTTTCTATCAAATTTTTTCATCCGCGACTTCAGGGACCGAAACTAACGTCGAATGTCCGTCAGGTGTGCTAATGCCTTCTGCTACTTTTAGTTTGCTCAACATAGCACTAGATGATTACTAGGTTGATTCAAATAAAATTGCCGAAAAGAAAGTTGATTACCATTTTATTCATACAAAGTAAGATACGAGTTGATTCTTTTTGTTTACAATCGTTCTCTCTAAGCGATGCATACAATTAATGATTCCTCTTCAGCTATAATAACAAAAGTACTTCGGTCACAAGAAATTCGTATCAATTGTATTGTTTCTTTCTTCATGCTGTCACTTGAATTCTAGAGGCTTTTTCATTATTGTATTATGCAATAGTGACGTGGGAACATGTACGCTTTTCGTTGAACTTCATTAGCCGTGCGAACAGTTTTAAAGATTTTTGTTATACTTCAGACTTACATATGAAATCGAGTTTTATTCACAATTTCTTTCAATGAAATACGCAGATCAAATTAATAGTTTAAATGCACAAGCGGATTGGTGAGTCCCGTGAGTTCGCGTACCTCTTTTTATTGTGAATATCTAGAGTTGCTGCTAAAAGCTACAAAACCTACCTTAGATACGACTATAACACATTCGGTGTTATAGTCACATCTAAGGTAGGTTTTTTCATGTGCAGTTGCATTGTTTCCTATTTTTAGTCGATGGTGTCGAATGTGTCGTGATTGAAATGCAATCACGTGAAAAGATCATATGAGAGAGTGAAAAGAAAGAAAAACATTATCATCTCGAGGCGCAGTTTATGCGACCTACGTGGTACTTAACATGAGCAAGATGGCTAGATTCTGACCTAAAACTAGACTCGCGCATTCCTAGAATAATCTCAAGAATTATGAATCTGAGGAAGACATCTTCTTTCAAAATTTGATTTATCAAATCTAGATATCACACTAAAACTCTCTAAACATTGGGGATTCAGTCACTGGAATTTAGAGACAAAATTTCTGAGGTTTGAGAAAATATTGCTAGAAATTAGTGACACTTAATCTTAGATTTTCCACTCCTTAATTTTAGGATGCCGCAGAGAGATAAAATCTGAAACTTTTGTTTCTTTGTGAGCTTATTCTTTAGTCCATTCAATTTACAATGGAATTTGAGCTTTCATCATTTTCTTCTACCAAACTGTCCATGATATTTCAATCTTCCTCTCACAGTGCAGACCATTCTCGCTTATTGAAAAAAAAAAACTTTCAAAAACGAAACACGACCGTAATAAAACTGATAAGCAATGGGACCACTGATTCTATCAAAAAATGGACAGCTTATCCGTGCGTCAGTTTTTTCAAATGAAAATGTTCAGTAGAAACTATTCCAAAATTCAAGCGGAAGAATTACTGAAAAAATGTCTTAATAAAAAAAATAGTATATGAAAATAAAATTTGTATTGTAGATAAATAATTTTGACCCTGGGGAGGAGTCTTTTCCGCACTCAAAATATTGGCCACTAGTGTTGGATTAATTATTGCTGGATATGACCGCAGAATGGTCCATGGAAGGAGTTTTCTTTGATAATAGAATTTCCAATAGAAACTCAATAGAAATCCGATAGAATCTCCTATTGATCGCTCCTCTCCTCCTTTTCTACTTCTGTTAATATTTCTAAGTTAGTTACTAAGTAATCTGTACTGCACTTCATTTTCATGGGTATTATGCTGTAAATTAATGTACTATGTGTGATGCAGTAACCATACGCTATGTATTTTAATCTTGTGGTTGTCCTTAGAGAGTGTTATCCTACTCCAGGGCATAAATAAAAAGCTTTCAATCAATCAACCGAATTCGCTAGGTTTTTCTATGAAAGTTTTCCATTAGTGGTACACTCATTCTCTGCTTTCACATTATACATTTAATCCATCCGTTTTTCCCACATGTTAAGTTATATTAGGCCTCATGGCTCTTTCAATCCACTAGAATATTTATTATTGACAGAACAGAACAGGGCAAAGTAAAAAATATTTAACCGGAGGGTAACTGAGACATAGAATACCCCCCGGATTGGCTAGAACTACGTCGTCCAATCTCACCACTCTAACCTTCTCTAGACCGAGATTAAGCGAATAAATTCCTACGAATCCAATAATTGTATCGGTAGTTTCACCGGATAACTAATGATCTAAAAGTCGTTAACAACTCCTCTTTCGAGGGGTGGATTCCATAGTAAATCTCAGTGTAATACCAGTTGCAATCAGACTCCCAGACGGTATAAAGGGGACAAGAAGATGTTGAAAGTACTGAAGTAGGAAGCGTGAAAAAGTCTTTTCATAAATTCTCAGACATGTGAAAGAGGTGGCGATTGAAAATCCTGTGTCGATACCACGAGAAACGCATAAACAACGTAGGAACGTAGGTCGGTATGCAGGGTCACGATATTCCGCAAGGTTTGACCCGGTTGCCCCCAGACAGCAGTGGACATAACTTTTGTGTATACACTAAAGTATGCGCAACTAGATGGATAAAAAATGTGAGAAAGATGTTATAGGAATGAGTACTGCACATAATATATAAATAAAATGAAGTTTGTTTACGAATAAACTTCTTAGAAACCCAGCAGGAGCCTTTGTAGCTCACAACACTGGATAGTAGCCTTGGAAGTCCCTCGAAGATGCAAAATATCTCCACAATAACATCTTCAGTAGGTGCTGAAGGACTTTATGAATCAGCATTATGAAGACCTGATGATAAAACGAAGAAATTCTATATGACAGGTGACGTGCACGTAAGAGGTTTCATTCTCCACCTAACGAGATGGCAATTTACTAGAAGCATACAACAAGTGCCCTCAGGACGAAAATCCACATGGCACAACCCCAAACCAGTGCCCACTCTCATGTCAATAGGGGGGGCCAGCCTGCGTAAATTATCCCCAGTGGTGTGTACTTACCTGGAGATTTACTGGCCAGTCGAGAGCCGCGGCTTTGATTTACGTCGTTCGCGCGCGCACACTGGCCAACGGGCTCTCTCCCTCCCCCCCCCCCCCCCCCCCCCCCCCCCCCCC
>NW_021680549.1:204806-268085 GCF_001412515.2 Diachasma alloeum
CCCTCCCCCCCCCCACTCCCCCTCCCCCTCGCCAACCTCCTGTTTTTCGAGGTGAAATATGCAACAGGATGCATGATACTGAGCTACTATCCTTTCTCACCCGTGACTCCCAGGTATACTATGTACATTCGACAATGTGGCTAACAATGCCATAAAGCCATGAATTACGATCGACTCATTGATCGTATACATTCTCCATCATTTCAGTGGATTTGTTGGGTGAGAAATAAATAATGATGGGATTGGATGAATAAATAAATAAGTGATTGAACTGTGTATTACTTCTTAAATCATATTTTACAGTTATAAATTTTGTGGATGAACCAGATGGTATACAAAAGGAGTTGGAAACAGTCGAATGTTGTATTACGTTATTGTACGAGGCAATGAATCCTCCGAGTGCAAGGATCGTAAAGACTGCAAAACGCTATCATACTTCTGAATCTTAATGTGGGCCACGTTTTCTGCGTGTATCTACATAAGTATGGCTCGAGAGGTGTGTTTTAGGTCTTGGAATATATATACGTTGGAGGAGGTTATAACATGGGAGAATGGGAAAGGGTCGAGGGGACACAGAGTTGAGAGGAGAGAGTTACTTGAGATAGTAGGTGTAACGTATGCAGACCCAGGGCACAGGTGTCCGACGCCCTCAAACAACATCTTTATGCTCACCTCGCTCAAACACGCCTGTCGACCTTGCCCTTCTCCCTTCCCTGCCCCATCTGCACCCTGGAGTTCTCTCGATATGTATGAGGATTACTGTATCGCGGGGTTGATCGTATTCTGATGGAGATGCCTATTGATGATGATGAACACTGGTGGAGAGGAATGCGAATTTCATGCACATTGGACTACACCAGCTCTTCTTGAGATACATTTGATTTGGAGAAATTGAACTTTTCTAGAATTGAAGTTCCTTTTATTTGTTGCAATAATGATTTCTTTCTAGCCAAAAGTTTGCTAACTCTAGAAATTCGTTGGTTTACTCAAAAATCGAAATTATTCTCATGACTAAATACACTGTTATCTCAATCAATGAGAACATACCTTGTTCCAAGTAAATTGTAATTGAAGTGAGTATTGCGCATGTCGAATCAGGATGAATATTGGTACGCAGAAAAAACTTTAACATTGTGGTAAGATGTCGTTAAGCTGAATGAAGTTTATATTTCTTGACTTAAAAAAAGCGCATTAGTTTACAATAACAGAATTACAGATTACGGCAATTCAACACAAACTTGGATATCACAAATTTCGTTCACTGTGATATACGGAATGTTTAATTTAAACATTGGCTTCTTTCGAGAACACAACATTCAATTCATTCCTCAATGTAATCATCTCCTAGGTACGAATTTTTGATCAATTCACGAAAGTAGAAAATTTCTCGACTGGAGATTATATTCGCTTAACAAAAATAGAACTTTTCCATCTTTAGGTGAATACATGTGAGTTGACACCAAGGATTCTTTTATTTGAATCAAGTAAATATATCTCAAAAAGAAATAATTGATATTCACCGGAATATTTTATTTATTTAAAATTGGTTCAAGTATATAATAGTTGTTCTAAGAACGAAACATGTTAATCAAAATAATTTTTCTATCAATGTAGTCATTTTCAGGAGAGTGACATTGAATTCTATTTATAAGGGGGGAAAGTACTGAAATTTTAGATTTCACTGACAATTTTTTCAATTCTGATTTTGAGCAATCAGAGTGCAGTATTTGGGATCACGTGGCACCTCCACGTGTTTTTTTAAAATTATTTTTCCCAGTCGGATTTCGACCAATCAGAGGGCAGTATTTGAGGCACCCTGACAGTTTTATTTCGGATATTTCCTCCTACTTTTTGAATACTTCGCGATAGCTCTTTGTTTTTTTTTACCAGAATATTTCGCAGTAGCTCTTGATTCTTTCAGCTCATTACAGATCAAATTTTGTATTTGATAGTCTACGCAAATCGGGTTATTCTTTTAACATAATTTGTTCAAATCTTCTCCAATTCACCTCCTAATGTTGTCCACTCCAGTCTGATTGGCCAAAATCCGATTGGGAAAAATAATCCTCCCGCAAGCGCTCGAGATGTTTTGATCTGCAAAACATGACACCTTCATTTGTTTGCAATGAAGCTATCGGGAAATACTCGATAATTTTGAAGCTCTTGGGGTATTACTATACACGGAGAGAAATGTTCAGTAAAAATTACGGAACTCTCACTTCGCTCACCGGTTACGGAATTGACTTAGAAAATTTAATTGACGGGATCGTAATTTTTCACAGGAGATTCAGGTAAAAATCACGGAACGCTCTGGAAAAATTTCGTGATTTTAGGTAAAAATTACATGAGTTCCGTAAAATTTCCTACAACTACATTTGGCTTCGGAATTACGGAAAAGATACGTAATTTGTATTGAATATTTCTCTTCGTGTAGTACTGATAATTCACCGGCCTGCAGGTGAATTATCAAACTGATATCAATTGTTTTTCTTTCGACAGTTATTCTCCACATTTTGGTGTAAAGTGTCACGCAATCCTGAACATCGCACTCTGTTCAGCCAAAATCGGAATTAGCCTCTTTCTCAATAAACGCCAGAAAATCCGATAGGGGCGCTAGTGATGGCTGGGACAAATAGTTGCGCTCAAGTGGCAAGGGAGGGAACCAAATTTAAACGGACAATAAGGCTATATCGTCAATAGTAGATGCTCCAAAATAGAAAAAGTAATTTTGACGGAAGATGGTGTCCCAGGTGCAAGATTACCTCATGCAAAAGTAAGCCAAAACCTCGTCTCGGACTTGAAACGGTGGCTGGTATGTCGAAACATCAACTCCAATGGTAAAAAAATCGAGTTGATCACAAGGTTAGAATTTTTCAGGAACAATTAATCACTTCGTTGATCACAAACAGTTATCCGGAATTTGTCTTATTTTGCGAAAAATAGGAACCTTTCATCTATATTCTCACGTGTTTTGTTGTGACCCTTCTAACCTTCTTGTTTTGATTTGTGATGTGTTGAAACTTTGACCAGGTGGTGTGACGATTTGTCTCAACCGACCATGTGGCCCTCGCGTGGCGAATTCTTCAAGTTTAATTGAGAAAGAGGCTAATTGAGGAAATTGTCCTCCGAATATCACTCGATTTTCAAAATTCATGGGACATTTCCATCATCCTTCCCTGCAAAAAAACGAGTTTTGCAGGAAAATCCCTCGTATTACGCATGCGGGATTTTTAGCCTGCAAAACTTGACATCTTCATTTCTTACAACGAAGCTTTCGGGAAATATCCAATAATCCGAAGACCTTTTTTGTAACTTTTGATTTGCCCTACAAGAAAGATTATGAGAAAAAAATTGGTATCTGTCTTATATTCCGAGATATTCATTGAAAACCAACCAATACCAAAATTGGCATGAACCGTTTTGCTGCTATGCTACTGAAATGGAACACAAGGTATGATGGTATCCCGAGTTAGAATAAAATTAAAAATCCGTGGCGGGTCCCAAAAGTACAGAGATACCACAAATCTTTCACTCCTGAGAAATTGAATCGAGAGGAGAAGAGGCCAGGCAGGTTGTGGACAGAACGTATTATGCAAATCGTCACGGGAATTGAGCAGATCAAACACACATTTGATATTATCAAATTCGTAATCAAAACCTTACCATCTCCTGGTGAATAGTGGGGAAAAAATTATATTCAATTATCGGAAATTAGGGAAGTAAGTAAAATTAACGTCTACTTATCAGTTGATTAAAATTGAGAAAATCAAAATGTTAAGGAAATACTTCGATAGGAGTCATTTCAGATTTGACTATTCTGATTATATATTTAGTCCAATGGCTCATCGCGTTCACTTTGGCCTATACGATACTTTCAATCATTTTGCTCATCCCTTCCATTTGAAACTTCTGATAATTTAACTCTCCTGATCATTTCCCTGGTTCCTCCCCCTCATTTGCCGAGCTTGCCTGATTTTTACACAGAAGTATAAAACCAACTTGGGAATTTTAATGGAAAAAATCAATCTATAATTTGAAATTATTAATTTCTGAGAATCAAGGATTTGATTTACAATGTTTGCCCTCTAATTGAGCCATGTTGTTTGATTCATTCGATTCCTTCGAGGTTTCGCGTACCCGAATTTGTTGAAAAAGAAAATTTACATAGGAATCTACTTAGCTTCGGGGTTCCATCATAATCTGCGTTCCATTCCAATAGGGGAGCGGTAAAACGATTTAAGCCGATTTTATTATTGGTCAGTGATCAATGAATATCTCGGAATCTAACGCAGATATCCATTGTTTTCTTATAACCCTTTTTGTAGAGCGAATCGAGAGTCACAAATAGGTCATTACCAAAATTTCTTTGGAGCTTTTTGAACTCAAATTTGGTACAAATTGAAATTGGACTTGTGTTTCAAATTGGAATTGATTAGTTTTCAATTGATATCTCGGAATCTAATGTAGATACCATTTTTTATATAACTTTTTTTGTAGAACCGATCAAGAGTTACAAAAAAGATTTGTTTGACACGCAGCAAATATTTCTCTATCAGAATTACCGGGCTCAACGTAAAATCTTGAACGACCTCGGGACCCTTCGGGTCCACGCGTAAATCACGAAGCAAATCGCCAAATATAAAATTTCAGTAGTATCAATCTACTCCTCGAGGGTTCTACATCGGTTAGCCCGAGAGTCACCTATAGAGTACAGTATCAAAGTAACCGAGTATCGAGTACATCACCGAGTATTATATCGAGTCTAGCGCTCTGTGTAGCGTCTCTATTGAATTCAATTATAAATTAATTCCGAGTTCACTATCAATTATTTTGAGTCAATCATCGAGTTTAATATCGAGAGAATCTCTATTGCAGTGAAAAACTATTATCACATTGACATTGAGACATTAACCAATTCGTGTATCCCTAAAATCAAGACGCGTGGCTTGCGCCACAAATAAAGTACATCACCAGTGTTTTTGTAATCCGCGTGTCTTTAATTTCACCCTTTCCATATCACGTGTCCCCAATCCGCCCTAACATCATAGCCTCAATCTAATAAGATTATCACAAAAATTTCGCTATCTCTCTTAGATTCGAAGATATTGTCTGGAAACTCAGTTAACAACCCAGTCAACTCAAATCGTTTTATCACTTTGCTAGCGATTTTGCCCAGCACTTGCCCTCCTTCAAAAGTATGATGTGCCACAATACTAGATTAGATATAATAATCAATTAACAAACCTGTAGGAATGATTAACCGAAGGATTTACATGAAAAAATGCAAAAATTTGACGTTTTTATTTTTTTTGAATGTATTACAGGTGAAATGTTCGAACTTTTTTTCTCTCAAAATGTGGGGAATTGAGGCTAAAATCTCGTCAATTTTTGTCAAAGTAGAAGAAAAATCTTTACCTATGAGAATGATTTTTTAAAAGAAAGAAGTGTCGATCAAAAATATTATTTAACAATTAAAAATCAATTAAAAAATTTTCCCTTCAATTTTGATATGTTTTTGATTTTCCAGAATTTTTTTAGATTTTTAAGTAGCTTTGAAGTATTTAAAAAAAAATAAAATCGAAAAAAACCGTTTTTTTAGCATAAAAAATCAGGGGATCGATATAATGATCTGAAGTATTACACAAAATTGTTTTTTTGGGTGGTGAATATGTGAAAAAATCGTCGCCTTGAAATTTGCTGGGGGCAGATTCACCATGCTTATCCGGCTAGACCCTTTACAGTTCCCATCTATTTTCTCATGGAATTTGGAATTTTCAATGACGAATTTGAAATTTCTTGAAACCCTTGAATATTCGTTCCATCTTTTCGATGAGAGCAAATAGTCAATACAGAATTACACCGAATTTTCAATCAATAGAGATTTCATGAATATATTCACCTGGATTTTTCTGATTTCCATTTCTTTTCTTTAATGATTAAACTGAAATTTACAGTTACCATAGAGTTTCTCATGATATTAGGAATTTTCAATGACGAATTTGAAATTCCTTGAAACCTTCTCATATTCATTCCACCTTGTCTATCAGAGTTAATAGTCAATACCGAATTGCGCCGCATTTTTAATTAATTGAGACTTCAAAAATATATTCACCGGGATTTTCCTGATTTCGATTAATTTCTTTGAATAATTACACTAAAATTTACAGGTTTCATCGACTTTCCCCGGAAATTTTGAATTTTCAATGACGAAATTCTTTAAAATTTCAGTGTAACTCTAATATGATAAGAATTTCAAAGTGTACTGAAATTCAGTTACAAATTTTTAACACGGTAGACAAATCTTTTTTTTTACAAAATGAGAATGTTCGCAATATGAATGTCAAGCTGTACAAACGAAACAGCAAAAAGTAATCTCGAAACCTTTGGAAGGAATAATCGATATGTTGATAAGAAATTGAAGAGGCATGACTCAAATACACTCCTGAGAGGCTGAATTTTCCAATGCATGTTTTGTAAATTTCTATCAAGTGTCAGTTGAACTGAAATTCCAAAGATTTTCCACATTGTAAATTCGCAAATTGGCGGAAAAAGCAATGGAAACTGTAATTTCCGATTCAATTATTCCATAAAAATGAGTAAAAATATGAAAAATTCAGGGAACTCTACTTTTGCATTTTCCGTTAATACACCGCTCGGCGAAATTTTGTACTAAATATTCCTGGTTCAAATATTAATTCCAGTAATTTGGAAAAATTCTCGTCTTCTTGCTATTGTAAAGATTGGAATGTCGTCGTTTCTCCCACTTTATCGAATTTGATGTCGCTCTTCTGGACATTACTACTAAACTGACTATGAAATTTCGACTTTTTTTCTAGCCATGTACGACGATCCTGTGACATACCCAGTTTTTTATGCACAAATTCAGAAACGTTTGTACATGTTGAATGTGGTAATTGCGGTCCAAACAAATTATTTTGCGGAAATTTCACAATAGCAAAGTTTGTAAAATGAACGGAATCATATATTGAACATTTTTTGGAAATTTAAAACATATTCACCGAAGAAAAAAGCAATTCTTCCCACCACTTTATTAGTTTTAGTCTCTCCCCCTAGCGGAAAATTTATTTTGGCCGGACCTCTAGAACATATTCTTTAGATCTGTGCCTCTACATATTTCCACCGAATTATTTCGTAAATTATACATTAATTATTCGCCTCGTCATTTCATTCATATCCATATTGACCTAGGCCATCACTGTTACTCCCCCACCCAACAACAAAGTAATAATTTTAACCTAAAAATTGTCGCAAAACTTTTTCTCCCCGTTTGTTCCTCCTCCTTGAGGAAGAATTCATCCGATGCAGAAAAAGTGTCCCTGGATAGTGCATTCAAATATAAAAGCTGAGCTCGCGTGTGTGCGTATAGTGATGAGCCGCGACTTGGTCGCGACGCTACCCTTCTTTTGATGTTTGCCGACATTGTCGGCATCTGATTAGCATCCCTTTCTGCCCCTCGCACCCACCTCACCCCACCGCAGTCCTCACCTCATCCACTGGAGGTTTGGATCCTGGGCGTCCAGTTGAACAAGGAAAAGAGATGAAATAAAAGAGGGAGGTAGAGAGAGGAGAGGCGGCAGTTGGTTGTCAACGGTGACTGAGCCCCGTCCGTCGTCTTTCCATCAGAACGTCTAGTCGCTCTAACCGACCCAAGACCCGGTTGAGTTATTCTCGCTCTGTTACGTTGCCTCCGGGGCAATAGTAGTGGTAGATAGGTAGTTGGCTGATGCCTCCTCAGGGCAAACAGTCCGGTCGTCACGACGGCGACATCATTTAAATGTCCCTTTGCTGGAGCCACAGTTTTTAGTCCTCATCTACCAAGAAGCCAACGGGCCCCTCCCCCCTCCCTTCCTCCTCCTCGTCCCACCCTAACTCTGTGGTGCAATATATACTTTTTACTGTATAACGTCCATAAGACTAGATTGCGACGGGTGAGGATGGTATGCGACGGGGGAAACAGCATCACGACTTCTCACTACTGATGTTACAACGACTCTTGGCATCTCAGGCATATTGTCTGTCGCTTTTCCGATGCCTGTTGAGGAATACGATGACTTTGATATTTAGAATTCAGTAGGGATGAGATCAGTGGGTAGTTGTTATTGGGTGTGAATGGGATTTTTGGGGTTCATTGACTCGTAGCTTTGTGGAGGCAGATGATTTCAAGGAAAATTAGTTTTATGAGTTTTTACGATTTAATCATTTTTGGAATGTTTAATTATTTTGTCGGCGCCGTACATTTTTCGCAGGATCTGTAATATATGCATTCTTAAAAATAATGAAATTTTATGAACAGTTTTGTAAAAATCATAAAATGTCAAATTTCACTGAAAATCCAATGAAATTTCAAATGAATATCGGTGATTGTTTTGGGCCATAATCGATTAGTTGCAGGTGGAGAAAACGAATAAACCTCCAAAAATTTTGAAATTCTATCATTAATGTCGCCTTCGGAATACTTTAACGTCATTTTCTTATACCCACAGAGTACGGCACCCAGTGTGGTACAATTACTGTGCAATTTTTAATTGTTTTTCTATTTTTCTCATTATCAAGATATAATTGCCAAATTTTATTTCATGACGTATTCTCATAGTTATCCAAATAAATATTTATTTCGTATTACATTATTTTTAATTCAAATATATGAAGCACTTGAAGAGAAGTGCTTTCAGCACTCGAAACGTTGTGCAATAGTTTACTAGATTATGGCCCAATACAATCCACCAATATTACTACGAAAACTGTCGAAATGATTGATTTATTGGAATTCTAAATTTTCGAGTAAAGAAGATGAGAATTCATCAACTTACATGAATATTAAACCAAATATAAATATTCAGTGTCATATTACGCTGAATTTTCGATTATTTCGAAATTCAGAAATGTATTTATCTCTATTAATTGTCATATAATAATTAGGCCAAAGATACAATTTCCATTGATTTTTTCATCCAAATGGTAAATTCCCAATAAAGCAATTCTTTAGAATTTCACTGGAACTGGCGCTTGATGAATATTTTCATTTCGTCATTTGATTCCTCATCAGGATTTCGTAGACAATAAGGAATAGAATAATGGAATTAACAAAAAACATCCCATTCAGATAAATGAAAATATTGTGTTGATATGAATATCGTATTCAAATCCGGCTTCAAGATTTTTGACAAATTTTATCTTGTTTCAATTACATATACCTATGCATCCAAAACACGATTCAACAATTTGGGCTCGTAATTCTTCGGCCTAATATAGCATCTTCAAAAATGCCTAAAAAAATTGAAAAAAAATTCAAACAAAAGTTTTTCGGTCGGAAATTTTCTGAATTTTCCAAATATGATGGTAATTTTCTCACCTCAACTTAATCTTAAAAATCGAAAAAAGAAATTACAAACGTCGATGCAGACCTGCTTGCCATTTTTGCTTCCGAATGGAAGCTTTGTAATCGTCCGATTTTAACATTCTCTAATTTTCATTGGAAATTATATAGAATGGTCTGAAACGTAAAAATACGAAGTTTGGCGACCATGTCTGTATGTCAATATGTCCACCGCCACCTTCCCGCTGGTCAATTTTGAGAAAATTGAGTAATTAAGTACCTAAAATCATTCAAAAAAATTTGAAATTTTTCACGAGTATCTTTAAAATTATTGGACCGATTTAGATTTTTTTTTCAAAATATTCGTCTCGATGTCCTCTACCTAGATCAACCAAAACATATATACCCGTCCATACAAAGTTTTTGAGATATTTCCCCTTTTCTGTTTTTTCATTAAAATCCGTGTACGCGCACTATCGTGTGTAAAAATCGAGATATCAACTTAAAATTTGGACAGAATCTTCCTCCTATGATAACAAAGGTTTGTATTGAACACGGGCTCAATCACACCAGTAGTTTTGGAGATATTCAACTTTTTCTGAAAATCTATTATGAGGAATATCTTCAAAACTTTACAACCAATTTCACTTTTTTTTCAAAATATTCATCTTTATGTCCTCTACCTAGATCAATTAAGATATATATACCCGTTCATACAAAGTGTTCGAGATATTCCTCTTTTCCCAGGCAGAAATTATGACTTGCATTTGGGTAGCTGCTAGGTTGCAGTGACAGTCACAATCCAACAGCTAGGTAGCCGCGTTAACCAGACACTACCCGATTTCGTTACCCTGAATAGCGCTGTGGATGGGTTGCACTGCAACCTTTCAGTGCGTGGTTCCGTGCGTTTAGATGCTAGGTTGCTGTATAGTAGGCTCCTACGTTGCCATAACTTTTGATATTGGTATGGATCTTTTTGAATTAAGGGTGCAAAGTGTATATTGAATCATCAATTTTATTCAGGTTCATTTTGTTTACAAAAATCATGTAAATACTACATTGATAGAAAAATTTACTTACTATCAATATGATCTAGTAACGGCGAATTCAATAGAATATTCTAATGAGAACAATTCAATATTCTCTACTGGTGAACTAACGATCCAGTTGGGAGGTAAATATGATACCAAATAAAAGAAACAGACCTCTCTGCACTAAACTACTCTTGGAATATTAAAGAATATAAATTTGAGAACAACCAAAGGATTCAAGTCACGATCAACATTTATTCTTTGATAGTAAAAAAATTTGTCTAGCAGTGTATGGGTTATAAAAACTATATAATGGAAGATGATCAAATCCTGGGTTTGAATGTCGAAAATCTCTTTCTTCGTCCAAAGTTGGATCAGTCTGTCCTGCGAGTGACTGAAGCATTGGCGATTCCAGCGTATAAATGGTACCAATGGCTATATCCTCGCCACCTTGGCATCCTTCTCTGTGACTCTAACACACTCAGTCATGAGGGCTTGTGAAAAAATTTGAGTATATAAATTTACTGACCTATTGCTGGAAAAATTACGATAAAAAATTCAATACCCAAGACTTAATATTTACACAGAGTGATCATTTTTCATATGATTTCCCAGAAAGACGAAAAGACTTAACAATTTTAAACGAAATAGAAAACTGTTTATCGTTATCATTAAAATTCGAAGATAATCTGTTTTATTATAACAGATAAAAACAGACGCTTTCGAAATGACGATGGTCAAAGGGAGAAACATACTGTCACCCCTAATGCTTGTTCGGACCGCTCGACTCCCCCGACATCATACGATCTTTACCGAAGGGCAGACTTTGAATGATTGAGAGATTTATATGGAAAATACCGAATAAAAAATCGAAAAATGTTTAAGTCAGTAAATTTAAATCTTCAATTCCAAGAGTCATTTTATCTTGAATTATCATTAGTATCAACCTTTTTTCAAATCATAAAGTCACAGTCTTCTAATTCTCGTTTTATAATACTGCTGAATTCTTTGGGACCTTTTACCTTCAATTTGGTCATTCGAATTACTTCTTTTCTGATCTCAATTTTATAATTCAATGAAAATATATCTCTCAAAATCTAATTTATTTCACTGATAATTTGGCTATGAACTGATGAAAAATTCATACAATCATTTTTGTTTGATTCATTACTCTTGAGATGTACATAATGAATGACATAATTATAAAATGTCTTGACTATGTCTTTCTGAATTGAGTATTACATACGATGATATTTCCTTGACAAAATGGTGACAACTTTTCATCTTCAAATATACTTTGTGGTAAATAATTCAATTCCGTCGACGGATTCTCTGAAAGGGCTCTTAACATCTTCGTCAGTAATTTTCTATTACTGATGTAATTCATGATGAAAAAAAAATTGTCCTCGTAGCAAATCAAACTTCGTATTCATTTAGTTGATGAATTCAATTCGGTGGTTCGAACTGAATTTAATTCTGATCCAACAATCAATATTTCTGCGAATAATTCAATTTCTTTAAAAACTTCTTTGGAATCTTCGTGAAAATTTACTCATTACAGCTATGATTCAAGATTGGATGAAAATTTAATTGAAAGAAAAGGTCCAAGTATCCAGTAGTTTTCAAGCTAATTTTTTAAATTCTATTAATAATCAGTAATGTTTGACATTTTGTATAGTTCTTCTATTGAGATATTTTTTACAAGAATTGCTTGACATCAATTTTTCACGTTTTTTCCTTAATTGTTTTTCTCCAATTAAAGAAATAAAATAAAATTGGGGAATTGAAGCCACGGCATTTGTATATCTATATTGGTGCAGCAAGTGGTATGGCAAAATTCAATTCTCTTGATTGTTCTTCATAGAATATATCATATTCAAGATATGTCGAATTATCCTGGAGAAAAATTAATACTAAAAAATTTTTCCAAGTAACGTTGTTTACAATGAGCATGTAATGTTATTTTGGCGTTTATGTCTGGATAGCGATGCTCGGCAGTCGCTGGGAAGCTACGGCCTTACGGCTGCATCTACGAAAGAACTTGGCATCGAAATTTCACTGCACTGTAGCAACTCCCTGACATGTATACTCAGATGTACGGATTTTGATATGCAGGGCTGAGGATCAGTAGCGACAGCCCAGCAGTGTCAAAAATGCATAACATCGTAATGCAGCCTAGCCACTGGGTTCATCCTTGCAACTGCAAGACATTTTTCTACCTGGGATTGCTGTCTTTTCATTAAACCTCCTTGTTTTTCATTCTTGTGCGCACGATAACTTGAGACAAAAAGAAGATAGCAAGTTGAAATTTGGTATGATTATATCTCTTATAATATTAAAGATTCGTATTTTGAATGGGTGTAATCGGCTCAGTGGTTTGGAAGATTAGTATATTTCGTCACTAGGCCGAAAAAAACTTTTCTGGCGAATATGAGTTTGCAGCCCGAGCCGAACGCGAGGGCTGCAATCATATGAGCTAGAAAAGTTTTTTTTGGCCGTATGACGAACAGTATTTTTTGTTATGACGGCCGTAGGCAGAGATTCACGGACGCGGAGCGTCCGTGAAGCGCTGCCTCACGGCCGAAATGAAAAAAATTAATTTTTTTGTATAAATATGTTTTATTAAAAGGTTAAATATCTTCTCCTGAACACCTTACACAGCGTAGATGCCTATCCCATGGACTGGGGGTGACCGAAAAAATAGACCGAAAAAAACTGCTTTGTGCATATTTTATAAGAAAATGAGATATTAGTTGAAAATCATCGAGATAATCAGCAATACCAAATTCAGAAAATTATTAATAGGCCCACTCATCAAGCAATCTCGAATCCAGCAATCTAATATCTAATTTTCAAGGCTAACTTTCTTTAATATCAAGTTTTAGTTAATAATTTCCACATATAAATAGAATTAATGTGGTTGCGTATGTATGCCTGTCTTAGGGACAGGGAAGCGGTACGGATCCATTCAGAAGCTTACTACCAATGGAAATGGTGGAAATAAAAGAAAGACAAAGACTAATGAGATAAAAAGCAACGGTCGCATGCCTGCTGTCGAATAGGCTTGAACCCCTGCTTGTTTTCTTCTAATCTGATATTTTTTTCGAAAAAAATCAGAAAGTTTCCAATAAAAATCCTACTTTTTAATTGTTTGCTTGTATGCGGGAGAGCCTGCATATTATAACGTATCCTGGTATCTGCATATTATAACGTTAATGAATAAATAAGGACAGAAGCTGTGTGAATGGAAATAATCATGCAACAAATAAAAACTCTCAATAAATGATCGGATCATCAGAAATTAATATTCAAATTGGATGTTTTGTTTTTTATTTTGGTTTCGACTTTGCGGCATATGAGCGAACAATTTATGCAAAATAGCAGAATATGATTTCAATCAAAAATTTTCGTGACTTTTCCGAAAAAATCATTTGATTCGTGGAAAGAAATGGCAAAAAGGCCAATCAAAATTTGAAGTTTCATTTTCCGATTTTCGCCATGAAATTGAAGTGAGAGAAAAAAATTATGATCACTCTTGAAAAATTCTAAACTAAAATTCTAAATTTGCAATCGAAAATTGTTTTGATTTTTTTTTAAGGATGTTTACAGCCGTTTAATTAGATCAAACAATTTTCAGCTAAATTCGTTCAAGCTCGTGGAGCCTCTCAATTAAAGTGCGGAACGTTTCCTTTGTTACAGTAGATAAACAGCGCAAACAAGTAATAAAAAATGTCAAAAATGTTGAGGCCGATTTATTTTTAAAATTAATAAAATACATGTTCCATTTTCAGTCCGAAAAATTGGACACAATTCTCTGCTAGATTCGTTCAACTCTTCACCCTACCTTCACTCTGTTTTGTATGAAAACAAAACTGAAACAATATTACCAAGGCTGAATCTTTCAAACGAGCAAATCGTCGTAAGAAAGATTACATGAAAGATGAACTCCAAATGAATCGAGTAAAATGTTTCAACAGAAAAATAAATAACAATTTCAACGAAAAATGACAACTTGGATATTCCAAAGAGAAAAATGACACGTGTAATTAACGAAATTACATGTAGTAACATGCCTCTTAGTTTTTCGTGTTTAATCGTGGGTCACCATCTTCATAGTCGTTGTCATACGCCAGGGGATTTTCGGCTCCCACAATCCATGGTCCTTCCTCCAGGAGCTCTGGGTTGAACCAATGACGTTGCATTCCAAGGATGTTTGAGTCTCAGTGGCGGTGTTTCTTTAACTGGATCCGATGATGTGCCCTCACCCCCTCCCGCCATACAGGGTAATTGTCATTTCTGGCCAGCCGAACATACTCAACGTTACATTTTGTCCCTCGGTCTTAACGTTGAAAAGCTTTTAATAATATGCGACGGGCACCCTTTGCCTTACGTTGCTCGGTCTAATAAAACGATCGTCGATTATCGTGCAATTATGCCGTCTCATTAATCCAAGGGTAATTATGTTTCCCTCTCTCCGATGGTCATCACTGTATACAGCCCACCAGTCGGTGACTCGGGCATCCTGATTCTCTGTCTCTTTCATTCCTTTCATAACTTATGAATGCAGTGATGCGTACATGCAACTATGTCCAGACGAGATATGTACATGGGGAGCGAAAATATGGGAATTATTTTTAACAGTTTACTCAATATTTCTGAGGAGATAGCAACTATTACTTGGTATTCCATTATTTCGCAATCTTAATGACAATTTCATTTACATTGTTGAAAATTTTTGAGTGAAATTTGCACTTTGCGGACTTTTTGGTCAAGTGCACTAAGAAAAAATTCTTAGTGCACTTTTTTTCAAAGTACGTCTTCAATTGTATTAAGAAACTCATAACTTGGAAATTGACGAGAAAAAAATATAAGAAAAAAAACTTTCGTCAAGACGCGTATGAAAACATTCAATATAAAATCTAACGAATTGGATAGAAAATTCTATTGGAATTCTATAGGAATTCTATGGGGTTTCTATAGGATTTCTATTGGAATTTTATTGGAAAAGTCTATTTGTTTTTTGCGGTGATTCTATTGGATATTCGATATAAAAAAAGTCAATAGATTTAGAATTTCCGTTTTAATTTTTCTCTTAAGATTTTTTCTATAAGAATACTTGGACCGACGTCGGTGGCCGAGTGGATTAGACGCAAGTCTAGTGTGCGAAAGATTGTGACTTCGATTCCCCGTGGAACCGAATTTTTCTACGGAAGGCTCCGGCGAGCGGGAGGTTGCTAATAGAGGATCCATCTGTACCGGCATGGGTTTTCTGTGCTTTCCCCATGCTACTTCTATGTTCTATTGGGACCGCTATTTACCGATGGCGGCGTGGTGATCGCCCTCATAACATGGACGACCGATGGTTTACCCGTTGAAACTTGTTCAAACCCTCACATTGGAGCTGACATTAGTAGTTCCTCTTCGACTCATTCATTTCTGTATTGTTTTTTATTGTTGTACTCGAAGTTCCGATGGTGTCATATTTTAGAAAAACTTGAGGATTAGTAAAGTAATTGATTGAAGTACCAACGATAAACCATCGGACGGCCATTTTTCTTAGTGCAGGCGATACCCACCAGAGATCGCAGCGATTTATAGCGTCCCCAATAGGAGTGCGAATGCGGTACAGTGTAGAATCCATAGCCGCATACATAGGGTTGGATAGAGTGCTCAATGGGATCCGAAAAAGGAACTCGGAGGCCGTAAAATGAAAAAAAATATTATTTGTTCAATGTGAAAAAATCGATCATCATTTTCACTATATTGCATTTTAGATTCTCCTATCCTTAATGTCAAAAATGTGAAATATTCTCATAATTCTAAAATTGATTAGAATTTTATTAATTCTAATCCATTTTATTTAAAGAAAATCCTTCTAAACACAATATTAAGGAATTGGAATTTTTCGATTTTCCTCCGATCTAAACGATTTGGACAATTATGATTCATTTATTCATGTGTCATAGAATGGTATTCAATTCTCTTTTGTTTGTTAGGGCGGCCTCCCTGAAAATCCGATATAGGACGATTGTACCCATGAAAACTGCCTTACTTTCTCCATTCGTTCTAGATAGCCACCATGTTTGAGCTCTCATTTCCGATTCCACATATTGGCTATGATTTTTTTTAGAAAGAATAACTAAGAGAGCACCATATCAAACCGTGGTAAAAATATCTAGACTGCCAGAAATCTCAGAAATCAATTGTTAGAAGAAGAAAATGAAATTTCATTTTCTTCTTCTAACAATTGATTGAGAATTGAATTGAGAGACATTGGATTCAAAGATTTTTTCCCACTAAATTCAATGGCGATGCAATGGTTTTCAATGGCGTTTGCCAGAAAATGACTATGAAAATGTACATGAAATTCCACTTTTGTTACACTCTGTATGTAAAAGTTTAATGAAGAACCGATAAAAGGTCGAAGAGAAATTGACGACAGAAACTTACATGCGAAATGAAACAGAAATATAATTAATAATTGGCGTATCGAGAATTCGATAACTTTTCAGGTAACTCATTATGACATTCATATTCAAAGAGAACATGGCAGTTTTCAGAAATTTCGGATTCAGCATTTTGCATGTGAGATTTGCACTCACGACCTTTGGTCTACTGGTCGGCTGCTCTATCAATTATGCTACTGAAAGTTATCACGTTTGCCATTGAATTTCTCATGCATTCATACCCATTGACTTGTAGTTTTTTTTTGTAATTGAGATTATCTCAAATTTTTTATACACAGATATACTGAGAGAAAAACAGCAGAGTTCTCAAAGAAGTCTTACTTGTGCCAAAAAAATCATTTGCTAAAAATTATCCAAAAAGGATTTGGAAAATGCTCGTTTTATATGAAGCAAGGGACAGTAATAATGATATGACAGTAAACTTGTAAATGAGGGACAAAATATTTCTTGATAAACTTCCCTCTATAAAAGATACTAGCGCCACCCCGGCCGCAGTTGATGTCTTTTTCATTATACCCTTTTTCCTGTCAGATTCAATATTCTTTTTTTCAATTCATTGTTCATAATCATTCTATTTGCAAAAAGCAATGCAACTCATTGAAGTAATGTTCCAATTTATTAGCTGTTAATTTTTCATATTGCAATAAATGACTTGCTCATGTGCTAATTGCTATGCTCACTGAATAAAAATTCGATCATAATTACAATCCACTTTCTTCTCGAACGTAAGCCAGAGAGTAGATTCAATTAATCTATTGTTCATATCATCAATCTAATTCCGCGCTTCGAATATCATCACCTAATGTTTTCCGCACCAAATTAAAAATTAAAATTTCAAATGATTGTTTGACTTCTGCTCTATCCTTTTTTGAGAATCTGAAATTCACCTTAATGACTCAGATAATATTACATAATTACCATTTTACCATTTTTATTATTTGTAGTTATGGAATATTGAGTCGAAGCTTTTTTTGTTTAATCATATTAGAAATTTTGAAATTAAATTTGTTATTATTTGTTTAAAGTGAAACAATCCATTATCATTTTCACTATGTTGCATTCAGATTCTTTTATACTCAACGTCAAACATGTCAGAATATCTCATAATTCTAACTATTGATTCTAATTAACTTTGTTTGAAGGAAACCCCAATAAACGCAACATTGAGGAAGTTGAAACTTTCTATTTTCCTCTGACCTAAATGATTTGGGCAATTATAATTAGTTTATCAAACGAAAATACAGAGTAATTTGGTACAGAATATCCATTGTTTAACTGAGAATTCACGTAACTTGAAAAGTTCTCCACTTCATATGCTGGTTTAAAGTGTTGAATGTTATTAAATTTTCAGTGAAATTTGAAATTTCACGACTTTTTTCTCTCAAACTGAAGTAAATGTCGGGAAGTTAATAATCGAAATAGAAACTTGAAACTTGGTACGATTTTAGGTTTCATGGTAAAAAAGTTTGAGATTCTGGATGAACGAAATCTTTTGCTCAATATCTCAAAAACTATTGGTGGGAATTCACTTTTGCGCACTATGACATGGGTAAAAGTCAGGGAAACCTTTTGAAACTTTGGTTTCTAGTTTGGATTGTCCAGGAACATTCCTATATCAAAGTTTAGGTCTATATATTTGATAGTTCTTGAGATGGAACAATTCACCCAAAATTCTTGAGAAAAAAAATTAAGGCATCTATATTTCACTAGTCATTTTCGCAGCATGATAATTGAGGAAGCCATAGAATATGAATATGGTTTTTGCAAATTTATTTTATCGAAATAGGGGAAAATGAGTCCAATTGGCCTTAATATTTGCAAAAAATGGGAATTCGTATGCCTTTATTCTTTGAAAACATACATTGGGATCCATTCGGAAGCCTACTACCAATGAAATTTGGTAGAAATGAAAATGGGGGAAATATACGTGAAGAGTAGCAGTTATTTTTAATCTGTCAAATGGCTTCCATCGTACTGCCTGTTTATTTCAATAATTCAATAATCATCTATTTTTCACTCTAAAAATAATTGTTTCTGAATTGGAATAAATTTTTCCCCTTTCAGAATTTCACCAAAATTTAATTTTCTGACTGAAAAATATGTTTCAGAAAGTTTGAATCATTTCCATTATTTCTCTATATTATAAAATACCAAATCGACTTCTGTTAAGACATGAAATGGTGATAATTTTCAGGGAAGGGTCTCAGAGGGTCTCAAAGGATTTGGAAGGGTCTCAATGGTCTTAAAGTTCTCGAAGGGTCTTAAAGGGTCTGTAAGGGTCTCAAGGGTGCTCTGCATATAATAAATATAGGACTAAGGGTCATAGGAGTGCTACGGGTCATAAGGATCATAGGGGTGCTATAGGTCATAAGGGTCATAGAGGGGCTGAGTCATGAGGGTCATAAGGGTTACGAGAGTCATAGAGGTGCTAAGACTCAGGGGTGTTAAGAGTCATAAGGGTCATAGAGGGGCTAAGCGTCATAAGGGTCACAAGGTTCATAGAGGTGCTAAGGGACATAAGGATCACGAGGGTCAGAGAAGTGCTAAGGGCCATAGGGGTGTTAAGGGTCATAAGGGTCATAGGGGGCTAAGGGTCATAAAGGTCACGATGGTCTCAGAAGTCACGAAGGTCATAGGGGTTCTAAATGTCATAGAGGTGCTAAGGATCACGAGTGTCATAGAAGTGCTAAGGGTCGCGAGGGTCATAGGAACGCTGAGGGTCACGATGGTCATAGGAGTGCTAAGGGTCACGAGGGTCATAGGGGTGATAAGGGTCGTAAGGGTCATGGGGGTTCTAAGATGGCTGCCCATATATGGGTGGATGCCCATATATAGAGGGGTGCCCATGTATATGGGGGGTATTCATATATGGGGGTGCCTATATATATATGGGGTGTGCCCATATATTTGGGGGTTTCCATATATGAGGAGTGTCCATATAGGGGGGGGGTGCTTATATATATGGGGTGGTGTCCGTAGGTAGGGGGTGCCCATATATGGGGGGTGCCCATATATATGGGAGGTGTTCATATATGGGGGTGCCTATATATATATGGGGTGTGCCCATATATTTGGGGGTTTCCATATATGAGGAGTGTCCATATATGGGGGGGTGCTTATATATATGGGGTGGTGTCCGTAGGTAGGGGGTGCCCATATATGGGGGGTGCCCATATATATGGGAGGTGTTCATATATGGGGGTGCCTATATATATGGGGTGTGCCCATATATTTGGGGGTTTCCATATATGAGGAGTGTCCATATATGGGGGGGTGCTTATATATATGGGGTGGTGTCCGTAGGTAGGGGGTGCCCATATATGGGGGGTGCCCATATATATGGGAGGTGTTCATATATGGGGGTGCCTATATATATGGGGTGTGCCCATATATTTGGGGGTTTCCATATATGAGGAGTGTCCATATATGGGGAGGGGTGCTTATACAGGGTGTTTCAGAAGTACATGTACATCTGAACACCTTAGGATCAGGGGGTGATTCTGAGCAGAAAAGTCCTCTTGCACTTTTTGATCAGACTCACCCCTAAAAAGTTATTGGCAGTTAAGGGTGGGCCAATGGGGAGTGATTTTTAAGCGGGCGCACATCCATGTGATATGCAGCATATGTGTGTGTGCCCGCCCCACCATTCTACGAGACAAAAGAGCGCAACGATATTGCTCTCTCTCTCTCTCTNAGAGGTGCTAAGACTCAGGGGTGTTAAGAGTCATAAGGGTCATAGAGGGGCTAAGCGTCATAAGGGTCACGAGGTTCATAGAGGTGCTAAGGGACATAATGGTCACGAGGGTCATAGAGGTGCCAAGGGTCATAGGGATATTAAGGGTCATAAAGGTAATAGAGAGGCTAAGGTTCATAAGGGTCACGAGGGTCACAGATGTACTAAGAGTCTTAAGGATCACAAAGGTCATAAAGGTGCTAAGGATTTCAAGGGTCATAGGGGCCCTAAGGGTCATAAGGGTCATAGGGGTGCTAAGGGTTATAAGGGTCATAGAGGGGCTAAGAGTTATAAGGGCCACGAGGGTCACAGAATTACTAAGAGTCTTAAGGGTCACGAAGCTCATAAATGTGCTAAGGGTCATAAGGGTCACAGAGGAGCTAAGAGTGATAAGGGTCACGAGGGTCATAGAGTTGCTAAGGGACACCAAGATCACGAGGGTCAGAGAAGTGCTAAGGGCCATAGGGGTGTTAAGGGTCATAAGGGTCACGATGGTCTCATAGGTCATGAGTGTCATAGGAGTGCTAAGGGTCACGACGGTCATAGGAGCGCTGAGGGTCACGAGGGTCATAGGAGGGCTATGGGTCACGAGGGTCATAGGGGTGATAACGTTCGTAAGGGTCATGGGGGTTCTAAGGGGGCTGCCCATATATGGGTGGATGCCCATATATAGAGGGATGTCCATATATGGGGGGCGCCCATATATATAGGGGGTGTTCATATATGGGGGTGCCTATATATATGGGGGGTGCCCATATATCTGGGCGTTCCCATATATGAGGAGTATCCATATATGGGGGGGTGCTTATATATATGGGGTGGTGTCCATATGTAGGGCGTGCCCATATGTGGGGGGTACTCATATATGGGGGGGTGCTCATATATGGGGGGTGCCCATATACGAAGGGTGCCTATATATATGGGGGGTGCCCATATATGGGGGGGAATTATACGTATGTGGCCTCCTATGGTAAAGTATGTATAGAGCTATCGGAAAAACCCTCCCGGTCACATCCACTCGGTCACACTAGGAGGGGCGAGNGGTGGGGGGGGGGCGAAGCCCCCCCGGGGTTGGCGAGCGGAGCGAGCAGGGGGCGTAGCCCCCTTGTTCATTTCGAACAATGTTGAAAAAAATCAATTATTTGCAAAATGTCATTCGAAAGACGCTGATTATTCATGCTTTATTTTCGAACTTTTCCTAGCCAATTCAATGAAGAAATTGGACCATTGAAAATCTGGAAATAAACAGTATTCCGACGTTTCAATTTTACGGATAAAATTCAATATTCGTTGATTTTGGGGTATACCTAAGTCTTTGTTTCATTAAACTTAAACTCGAAAAACAAAATATGACTTGGAAAAACAGAAGATTAATTTTTTTGATTCCACCCTTGACATTCAAGTTAATCTAATTAATAATCATTCCAATTAGTTTTTCAATTCTTAGCACTTATCACTAATTCATTATAAATAAATACGCATGTAGAAAATATGCACTGATGTTTTAAGCCATACACGGTGTTTGTTTCTTATTTGATGCTAGAAATCCGCTTTGGAATTCGCGCCCATTTTCTTGAAACATTGATGCGCCATCTTTTACACTGACATCTTGCGGTATTTCTTCGTAACCTTGTACTAATCAGCTGATATGATGCCCAGTTATATTCGATTAATCGAAATCGTATACAAAATAATTGATTATCCCCATGAAACCCGCCATGTTCGATTGGTGACCCATGTCTTTTTTAATATAGGAGATTTTTATTCTGAAAAGGCACAATCTTGTATGAATGATCCGCCTCTTGAGCCAAATATTTTGTTCTCGTTGAAAGTATAGAAATTATTCAGGTTTGAGCCTTTCAAATTCGAACCAAACAATTATTTTTTGAGTAATTTTCAACTAACGATGTAGTTGGCCCAAACAAAACTTGTTTGAGAACTTGTTTTTTTTTCCCTCAATGCAGAAGCCTCGTTAACAGTAACTAAATCGTAACTAATCCAAACAAAAAAAGTATATATTTAAAACGATATTATTAAAGGAGCTAAGAAGTATCGTGTTGTATACCCACTAAATCTTAAGTAGTTTCCCAAAAACCTTACATTTGTTAATCAGATGTTCCATCCAGAATTTCCTCCCAATTAGTTTATTGCTATAGTTCGTACAATTTCCAATCCCTCACGTTCCTACTTCATTGCACTATATTCCGTCTAAACCCTTCATAAAATTCCCTAAAGGACTCTCCTTGGGACTTTCCCCAACACCTCAGAATCTGGCGTCCCTCATTTCTCCCTATCTCTTAAGTTCAACCCTCAAAGGTCATCCCTCGCTAATTTTGACCAATCAAAGGTCTTGGGCCTTTCCCCTTCCAGTTCCTCCAACCCTCCGACTCACTCACTGAACACTTTAGAAAACTCAGTTCCAACTCCAAGCTTGACAGAATCGTTGTAACCCTCGAATTGAGTTGATCACTAAAAGTTAAGCCTTGTACTTATTTTAGTCTCAAAATAAAGATTTAGAAAATAGTAAATACTTTTACTTTTCTGGAAACCAACATAAATTTTTGGCGACGAGGATTCGGATCTTCCAAGATTCGTATAACAGTGCAATTGTGAATTCATATTCATCCTGAAGTGCGAATGACAACTTTCAAGTTGTGAAATTGGAGAACGAGCTACGAGACTATAGTCAAGCGGCATCACGGAAAAGAGAAGCGACTACATTCTGGTTGATATTCTGGACCTAGCAACTCCGGCACCGTTTGTGGAAACCATCTACAGTGACCGTAAGTACTGAAAATTCGGTTACTCTTCTGACAATTCAATTTCCTTAATCTTTTCTCCCCTTTTCCTTCAAAAATTTATAAACAAAACAAAACTCAAAATGAGCACTACTTCAGTCCCCGACAATTCAACACAAGGATCAATTGAAATCGAAAAACTTAAAACGGAACTCTTAATTAAATTATTATCTACAGAATTCGATGGTAATCGTTACAAAGTACGTAGTTTTATTAAAGGAGTCGATGCTGCGATGGAACTTGCAACCACCCAGCAAAAAGAGCTTTTAATTCCATTTATAAAACGAAACATTACTGGTAAAGCAAAAAATCAAATTGATATTCATTGTCATTTGTCAACCTGGGACGAAATTTCTGAGCTATTAATGAATTTATATCAAGATAAAAAATCCTTTGGTCAATTGCTCGAGGAAATCAATAGTATAAAGCAAAATCGAAATGAAAGCGTGGCAGAATATTTTCAAAGACTCGAGGAAACATTTTCTAGGCTCCTCGCAGTTCTTCATACAGAGGATAATAATCCTTCCACACTTGCGGGTCGTATCTCAATGATTACTGACATGGCTTTTAACCGTTTTGTTTTCCACACACTTCCTCACATTTCTCAACTACTCCGGTATCGAGATTTAAAAACAATGAATGAAGCATTTATTGCTGCAACAACAGAAGAAAAAGCTGTGCGCTCACAACCCAATTCACTCCCAAAACCACTACAAATGCGCGGTATGTAAAAAATCGAATCATGCGACACAAGATTGCTATTTTAATAAAGACAAAAGCTCATCTACCCCCAGAACGTCTAAACCTATCAATTTCAGCCATCCAAGGCAATTCACTCCGCGAAATCAATCTTATCAAAATCAAAATGTTCAACGCCCAAATTCCAATGCTAATGATTTAAACCCTCATCAAAAAACACCAAGCTCAAACGTACAATGCCGATATTGCAAAGAAATTGGTCATGATATTTCTGTTTGCATTAAACGTGAACGTGCTAATCAACGAAAATCCCAAAATCAGGCGCCACAGCCTTCTCGCAATGCTTATCGTCCAATCAATTTTCAAACCCCAAATTTTCAAACACTGAGCCTCAACGGCGATCCGCCGGAAAAACTGGACTATCAGACAGAGAATCAATCGATCCAACAGTAAAAATTTATTAAAAAGCAAATGAGCTAATGCGAACTCATGTTTTCTTTGATTCCAGTGACAGTGATCTCGATTACATTGCTCTACACTGTCCCTTATCCAAAAATCCTGATAAAACTCTTAAACTCCTCATTGACAATGGAGCAGCCATTTCTTTAATAAAAGCTTCAAGCTTAGATTCTTACGTAATTACAGATCTTAAACACGTCATGTTAACGGGATTAACTCGCGACATTCCAATTTTAACAGTGGGTGAAACTCATCTTGAATTCAAAATCGATAATAAAAAATTAAAATCAGGTTTCCAAATAATTAATGAGCAAACAAATTGCCCATTCCATGGTCTCATCGGGAGAGACTTTATTAAAAAACACAAGTGCGTACCCATCATTCATGAATCGAGATTTATCATTGACTCACTCTCAACGTCAATACCGATTCACACAAACACACTTCAACAATCTATCACGCACATTGTAATTCAGCCGAGAACTGAAATGATAATGCGAGTAGAAGTCGTAAATCCACATAAATTAAAAGAAGGAATTATTGCCAAACAAAATTTAAACAACGATGAATCACTCTTAGTTCCAAACGCGATCGTAAAAGTAAATAACCATAATAAAGCCCTGATCACAATAGCAAATGTATCCATTGAAAAGAAAATTTTTCCAATACCAAAATTAAATCTTGGGACAATGCCCACTCAAGCAACTGTATTCCACACGAGTGAAGTTAACCCTAACTAGTCTTAAAAATCGAGTTGCTCTTCTAAACCAAAATCTTCGACTCTCCCACACCAATAATGAACAAAAGGAATCAATTATAAAAATCTGCCATGACTTCCAAGATATTTTCCATCTTTCCGGTGACCAATTAACAAAAACTACTGCAGCTACTTGCGAAATTAAAACTATCGATAACACCCCAATTCACACGAAAGCCTATCGATACCCAAAAATACATAGAGAAGAAGTCAAAAAATAAACAACAAAATTACACGCTCAAGGAAGTATCAGACCATCCACTAGCCCCTGGTCTAGCCCCTTAATAATTGTCCCTAAAAAAGCAGATGCTTCCGGTGAAAAAAAGTGGCGAATGGTCATAGACTACCGACCCTTGAATGAAAAGACTGTTGGCGATGCATATCCGCTTCCCAACATTGAAGATATCCTCGACCAATCAGGTCATTCTCTATTTTTTACCACTTTGGACTTAGCCAGTGGATTCCACCAAATCCCCATTAGAATTGAAGATAGAGAGAAAACGGCCTTTTCCACCCCTGAAGGACATTGGGAATGGCATTGCATGTCTTTTGGTTTGAAAAACGCTCCCGCTACTTTTCAGAGGATGATGAATAACGTCCTATCCGGTTTAAATAATAAACAATGCTTCGTCTACCTCGACGACATTGTCATTTATGGTTCCACTCTAGAAGATCACAATGAAAAGCTAATTAACGTATTCCATAGACTCAGAGAAAATACACTTAAGCTCCAGCCCGACAAATGCGAGTTTTTAAAAGATTCCTGCCAATATCTTGGGCACATAATTACTCGAGAAGGCGTCAGACCAAATCCTGACAAAGTGTCTGCAATAAAACAAATCCCTGTCCCTAAAAACCAAAAGCATATTAAAATGTTCCTTGGCATGACTGGCTACTACCGTAAATTCATAAAAAACTTCGCTAGCGTTGCTAAACCCCTCACGAGCCTGTTGAAAAAGGACACAGAATTTATATGGATAGAAAACCAAGATGCAGCTTTCCAAACCCTCAAAGAAGTCCTAATAAACGAACCTCTGTTACAATACCCCAAATTCTCATTACCGTTCACGTTGACTTGCGACGCATCGAACGTAGGCATCGGTGGTGTCTTATCCCAAATAGTAGACGGCTAGGACCTAGCTGTCGCCTATTATTCCAGAACCTTTAATAAAGCCGAACAAAACTACACGACCACTGAGAAGGAACTGTTAGCAATTATAAATTCTATTGAAAAATTCAGACCTTACCTTTATGGTAGAACCTTCACAATCTTTACCGATCACAAGGCTCTCACATGGTTATTCAATTGCAAAAATCCCTCATCAAAACTAGTGCGTTGGCGACTACGCCTTAATGAATACCAGTATACCATTAAATATAAACCTGGCAGAATTAATTCCAATGCAGATGGTTTATCAAGACTTTTCCCCGAAAACGAAGACACTGAGAATATCGTGTCCACTCCTCTCAATATCTTAGTTGCTCATTAATCCAATAAAACGTATCACGATTACATTAAATTCCATTAAATGAACGAAGACATAATCGAATGTGAATAAGCGAACCGTCCCTTATCTAAAATTCAAGATCGTATTGTAATGCTCTGGTCGGAAGACCTCGATGAAAATAATCAGTATTCCGACTACATAAAATCTAGTTTTGATACCACACTTTTGAAATCTTCTTTAAATGGAATCTCCAAATTAAAAAACGACAAACAAACACTTTTCTTGCTATTTCCCTTTCATTTATATTTTGACAAAATTGAATACAAAAATATTTTTGAATATTTGATGACCCTAAAAGACTCAATTGGCACTAAAAGTTTCACATTTGTCCCTCCTGATGAAGCAAAAAATATCAAGCCCAATCAATTGAATGAAATGTTGAAATTCATATTCCCCAGAAATAAAATTAAATTCTTTAACACAGTAAAAATAATTCCTAAAAATCAAACAGAAATTAAAATTATCTTAGAAGAATGTCATAATAGTAAATTATCTGGTCACTATGGATTTAACAAAACATAAGCAAAGATTAAAGAAAGGTATCATTGGTCAAACATGAAAAGTGATATTAGAAATTACATAGAACCCTGCCATTCTTGTCAAATAAATAAAACAAATTTTAAACCAACTAAGCAACCAATGGAAATCACAACCACTGCTGAAACACCTTTTGAAAAGATAGCGATTGATGTAGTAGGCCCTTTACCCCTCACTGAGTCAGGTAAGCGTTTTATTATAACAGCTCAAGACGACCTCAGTAAATATTCTTTTGCCTTTGCTACCCCAAATCATGAAGCACAAACAATCGCCAGCCGTTTAATTACAATATTTACTTCTTTTGGCATTCCTAAAACTTATCTAACTGACCAAGGTCCCGACTTCATGTCTGCTCTTATGAAAGAATTAAGCAACCTCTTTAAAACCAAGCATCTCACCACGTCTCCCTATCACCCTCAGACTAATGGCGCACTCGAAAGATCACATTTAACATTGAAAGACTATTTAAAATACTACATTAAAAACAATCAAACAGATTGGGATGAATACCTTCCCTTCGCGACATTTAGTTACAACACATCCATCCACAAATCTACAAATTACACTCCTTATGAATTAATTTTTGGTAAAAAAGCTTATCTCCCATCTTCCATTGTTCAGGAACCAAAATTTAATTACACGTATGACGATTACATCAAATCACTGCAATCTAAATAAAATACATCTTTTAAAATTGCCAGAGAAAATATCGCGAATTCGAAACTCAAAAGTAAAGAAAATTATGACAAAAGCATCAATCCTGCAGAATTTAAAGTCAACGATCTTGTTTGCTTACGTAATAATCAAGGCAAAATCGGTGTATCAAAGAAATTATTGCCCAACGCAAAAGGTCCCTATAAAATTACCCAAGTATTTCCTAATCAAACCGTACAACTACAAATTGACAAAAAGAAAGTCACATATCACACTAATAACTTGAAACTATATTTTATAGATGAATCTGACAATTCAGATCTTTCTCCTGCTCCCCTTTCCAATTCATACTCATTTTTATGAGTACAAACCCTTGCCAAACTCAATAGGTATATTCTACCTCGCTAAAGGCAACGCAAAAACTTATAATGATGAATTAACCCTCTTGACCTGTTTCAATGTAACACACCTATCGCTCACAAAACACATTTTAAACAAATACCTTCGCGAAATAAAGAACATTTGCCTTACACTAACCAAAGATACATCTCGTATGAATGATGACAGTGTTCAATATGAACGAATTTTAAATTTAATCACCATTAAAATAGTAGAAATTGAAAAGACAAATGAAATTCTCGACCAATTGATTAATAGAACAATCAAACGAAATAAACGTGGTTTAATAAATGCAGCTTCATACCCACTAAAATGGTTATTTAGAACTCCAGATGCCAACGATGCACAATATTATACGGACAATATAAATTCACTATTAAAAGATAACGAACAGACAAATTTAATTCTAAAATCATACGTGCAAATAATTAGTAGTACAATTAAAAATCTCAGAAATTCCTTCTCATGACTCGAAAAATATGAAGAGTCAATGAACGATAATATCAATCGAATTAACTTGTTTATGAATCAGACAAACTCTCAGCTAAATCATTTAACATTAAATAACATCATTATACAACAAACATCAATACTACTAGCTCTCGCAGGACATGTAAATAATCAGTATTCTATATACATAGAGTCATTGAATTTAGCTGAAAATAAAATCATTTCTCCATTCGTTGCGACTCTCGAAATAATTCAGGAAGAATTAGAAAAATACGTGAATAAACATGAATTAAACACACAATTAAAATTAGATAATATTCGCGATGTATATAAATTAATGAAAGTAAGACCTATAACTAGAAATAACATGATAATATTTGAATTAAGATTTCCGTTAGTTAAGGAAACAACTTATAAAATCTATGAATTGATCCCTCTTCCAATTCCACAAAAGAATTCTTCTATCTACTCTTACATAATCCCTAAAACTAAATATCTACTATACTCCGAAACCCAATTCTCCTATCTACCTGAATTGTCCGATTGCAAGGAGTATACCAATTCTCAGTACCTGTGTCAGAATATGAACACTCTTCAATCAACGGATCAGCCACCATATGAAATCGGATTATTAAGTCCTTATATTAAAGAAATTCTATCTGACTGCAACACCAAAGAAGTTACCATCACTACTAAAGATTGGAAATATATTTCAACCAATTCATAGATTCATACCATACATCAATTGACAACCCTAACAATCATTTGTGGTAATCGTCAAGCACAAATGGAAGAAATTAACCTCCAGCCTTCCACTGGACTCCTGGAATTGAGAGCCGGCTGTAAAGGCTATACCAACGTCTTCGTCCTCGAAACCAATGACGACGACAAAATCAACGTTAGTTACCAATTTCCTGTTATCAACATTGACAATAATGACTGCTGTAACTCACCCCAGCAACCAGAAAAACAGAAGATGAAGCCACTGAATCTGGTTCACGCATTAAAAATGGACTCCTCCGATTTCAAATACGTCAATAAAAGACTCAACGAGACCGATAAGATCATCCTGCAACGCTCAAAGGAACCTATCATCACTCACAAAAATAACTGGTTTACTGCAATTGCTGCTATCATTGGAATCATAATTCTGCTCATCATATTAATCTGCTGCAAGTGCTTCAGATGCCCATACTGGATCCACAGAATATTCAGTTCCAACGCCAATAGGACACAAGCAATACTCCAATCATCAAAAATTACGTGAATTGCTCTATAGACTCTGAAGTTCATACTGACGTCATCAGATCATCATATACGGTACCTTACAGTACCTCTATCCAACGTCCTGCACGGATCACCTACACACCTTTAAGGACCAGCGAATCTGAAACCGAAGATTCTCTCAGCCCTCTCCAGTCTCAGCCAAGAAGTAGGACACGCCGTAGCAGTACAACGCCGATATAAAATGAACCATTATTATAATTTTATATTCCGTCATTTAATATCTCTGAAATCTGAAACTTACTTTTAGGACAGAATCAAACATGCATCATAACCAAGAACAGAATTAAGAGAAAATAATTAATGAAGTAGCTACGACTTGATCAACTCCCTAAAAGTAGCTAGACATTAGAAAATTAACATAAAATTAAAATGTATGAAAAAAAAAACTTTTTTCGATAAGTTGTAAACTCCCGTTTCCAACTTTAACAAGGGAGGTGTTGTATACCCACTAAATCTTTAGTAGTTTCCCAAAAACCTTTCATTTATTAACCAGATGTTGCATCCAGAATTTCCTCCCAATTAGTTTATTGCTATAGTCCGTACAATTTCCAATCCCTCACGTTCCTACTTTATTGCAGAATTCCGTCTAAACCCTTCATAAATTTCCCTAAAGGACTCTCCTTGGGACTTTCCCCAACACCTCAGAATCTGGCATCTCTCATTTCTCCCTATCTCTTAAGTTCAACCCTTAAAGGTCATCCCTCGCTAATTTTGACCAATAAAAGATCTTGGGCCTTTCCCCTTCCAGTTCCTCCAACCCTCCGACTCACTCACTGAACACTTTAGAAAACTCAGTTCCAACTCCAAGCTCGACAGAATCGTTGTAACCCTCGAATTGAGTTGATCACTAAAAGTTAAACCTTGTACTTATTTTAGTCTCAAAATAAAGATTTAGAAAATAGTAAATACTTTTACTTTTCTGGAATCCAACAATCGAGTGTTCTAGGATTTTTCATAAATTCACCATAATTATGCCAACCATTTCTCATATAATGGCATCCATATTCAAAGAGAACATGCCCATTTTCAGAAATATCGGGTTGAACATTTATGATATGAAATTTGAAATCGGGACCTCTGCATTGCTGGTCGGCTATTCTACCAATTACGCTGCCTAAAGTTATCACATTTACTTTTTTCTACAATTAAACTAACAGTTTTCTCTCATACGATTCAGATAATCTCAAATTCGTTATAATGCTCGTTGTACTTTCAGTTTGATTTCAGGTTGAATTCACAATCTAGCAAAGTTGGAAGGCAATGCTCATTCGAGTCTTGATACTTTCTTTGGAAATGCATTTTATTTGTCATTATTGTATCTTTACAAAAAGTGCAATTACAAAAACTATATTCAATCATACTGAAGAGTCAGATTTGCCACAGAAATTCTCTATTATTTATGGTACAATATTTATAAAATTAAGTTTCCTTACAGATTCTATACGAGAATTATTCATCAGCTGTAGAAAATTGAATTGAAGTATTCCATGTCAAATCGGTCAACCCCAGACTCCTACCCTCTTGGAAGTAAAGAGGGATTTTTCACATGATAAAAACTATGCTGCAGATTTTTTTTCAGTTGGCATGTTTATGATTCAATTTGATTAAGTTGTCTGATTTACCCTGGACTGCAGGGCCGACTATTATATTAATAATGTGTAAAACATCCTCGAATGACAAATCTCCAGTAGTTTTTCCAAAATTTTTCTGTGGCTCATATGGAAGATAGTATGAGTTTTTTTGTTTTTTTCTATTTTTTTCAGATACCTAAGGCGCACTCTAATTGGCCGATTTTAATTCATCAACCACTAAAATGTTTCTTCTCCTACCACCTTTGAAAATTTGGAGAATGAAATTGTCTTTTCAATTCTCAAATCTCAACAATAACAAATGGTCAAAAAAAAAGTTGAAAAGCTTGAATTTTGTCAATTGCGTCGCATTTTACTTCTTTAATTTTCTCTGTCATCCATTCTCACTATTAACACAAGTGTTTTGAGCCTTACCAGAAGTTGGGCGAAATCCTAGATGGGTTCATGTTTTCAAATAATGTTAATTCAATTTTTTCTTCTTCGTATACCCTTTCGAGCTTTTACGATTTGTTCCCTTCCCACCCCGACCCTCTGTACCGTATTCGCCGAGGGACAAGGAAAAACCTTACTTGAGGGAAAAACCTGCCGAGCTACAGTCAGCTCTTGCGAGACTCCCGCTCAACACTGAAACATAAGATTTAGAGTGTCACAAATTTTATATAATTTTCTAATCTTTTCACCTGCAGTTACTTATTACCAATGAAGTGGCAACGGCAGATTTTTATTTATTTCGGCAATTTCAATCCTTAAGTGGTCGTATCGTGAGGGAATCCCCGCTAAACCATACGCAACCTACAGGGCGCCGTTGTAGAACAAGCTGCTCGAAAAGCGCGACCACTCTTGCATCTGTTACATAAAATAAACTGCCTTAAATTATTGTTATACGAGACCGAACACGCGCTACAGCGCGCTGTAATTGTAACAATCATAATTGAAAATCTCAAAATGAAATTAATCATGAATTAAATTTGCCGCCTCAGACGACTGGAACCAATGAGGAATAAGCGTAACAGATTTGCGAGATATCGATAGTTATCGACTTTAAGTGTGTTCTTTTTAGAATAGGACATGATGTACTCGATGGCGAGTATATGAAGTATTCCACGCCAAATAAGTCAACCGTTGACCCTCATCCTCTTGGCAATTGATGGCAATTTGTTCTTTCATTGGGCGGGTTGAAAAACTTCAATTTTGTCAGATTTTTTCGGCAGCCCAGTCCGGAGCTATGATTTTTTTCTCATTTTGACGTTTTTTTTTACTAACTGGAGTTCTATTCATCTAATTTTGATTTATTCAACGTCAAAATTTTTCTTTTTTTACTGCCTATCAGAATATTTTTAGTAAAAATTTTTTTTTGATTTTTCGATGCTCATCATATTGAATTTTCGAAAAAAAGTTCAAAAAGTTGAATTTTGCAAATTCTGTCACTTTTGATTTGTTTCATTTTTTTCAGTATTCTTATAATGAAAACAAGTATTTTGAGCCATCATACAAGGTAGGAATTTTCCCAGATTTATTTTATTTTTCATTTTTTCTTTTCGAAATTCCGCAAATTTTTATCAAAACAGCCCAAAATGGCGTTGATTGACTTTGATTATAGACAGTATGAAGTGAATTTGGCTGTATAGTTAGGGGAGGGTGGGGCAAAATGGAACGCAGAGCAAAATGGAACGGTAGTGAACTTTGGTTTCCAAAAAATATAGGACCTTTTTGTTTTGCTTCCGAATGAAAGCCTTGCAATTGTGATTTTTTTTCGAATTCTTAATTTTGGGTGTAAAAATGATTAGGAATGTCATGAAACATGCACAAACAATGTTTTTGAAGAATGTCTGTGTATATGTAACTATGTGCGTAGTCATGTGCGTTAGTATGTCCAGAACAGTCCCCATAACTCGCAAATAATTATAAGGCTATGATGCTGAGGCTCAAATCTGTGCTTAATTTTAGCTCGATTGGTTGGGCGGTTCCTCAGATATAGCGATTCCTTGAAAATAATTTTTTGCCGATATCTCATGAACCATTCAACGGATTCATTTTTTTTTTCAAAATACTCGTCATGATGATACCTAGTTACCAAAAAATATCATCTCACCCCGAGCAATGTAGTTTTATTCTCTTTTTTCGGTTTTTGTTTCCGAATGGAATTGTAATGTGTCACTGATTGTTGTCACTGTCTTAACCTCGATTTATCATTTTTTACAAAGAAGATATCAAAATTATTATGATGACCTTTTTCAGAGCCCTTGAAATTTTCTAAAAAAAAGGTCTTCATTAAAATGCTTCTATCTCCCTTAAATTACAAGATAGTGAAAACTACAGAGTAAACTGATGACCACTGAATTAACTCCGAATCATCATTTTTAAGCTCGCATTAGGCGAAAAAAAGTTATCTGAATTTCATTCTATATTCGTTTTTTCCTACCGTTCCATTTTCTCCCGCGTTTCATTTTGCCCCACCCTCCCCTATATATCACATATTTTTTCAATACATAATCGAAGTTGTTTTGGGGTGTTTTGACCAAATTTGCGAAATTTCGAAAAGAAGAGATTGAAAATAAAATAGATCCAGGAGGATGCCCAACTGAATGATGGCTCAAAATACTTGTTTGATTATAAGAATTATTGAAAAAAAAAATTAAACAAATCAAAAGTGATGTAATTTGAAAAATTCAACTTTTTCAACTTTTTTTTCGAAAATTCGTTCTTATGAGCATCTAGGAATTGAATAAAAAAATTACTGGAAATACTCGTATAGGCGGTAAAAAATCGAAAATTTGGACGCTTAATAAATCAAAATGGGACAAACAGAACTCGAGTTATTGGAAAAAAAACGGGAAAATGCAAAAAAATCATATCTCCGAACTGGGCTGTCGAAAAAATCTGAAAAAATTTGAGAGATAGTTTTTCAATTCCCCCCCCCTCTCCCCCCATTGTCAAAATTTTCTATTTTTTACCGCCTATACGAGTACTTACAGTAAATTTTTTTGCTCGATTCCTAGATGCTCATAACAACGAATTTTCGAAAAAAAAGTTGAAAAAGATGAATTTTGCAAACTACGTACACTTTTAATTTGTTTCATTTTTTTTTGTAATTCTTATAATCAAAACAAGTATTTTGAGCCGTCATTCAAGTTGGGCATCCTCTTGGATCTATTTTATTTTTAATTATTTCTTTTCGAAATTTCACAAATTTGGTCAAAACACCCGAAAACGACTTCGATTACGTATCGAAAAAATATGTAATATACAGTCAAATTCACTTCATATTGCCTATAATCAAAGTCAATCAATACCATTTTGGGATGTTTTGACCAAATTTGCGGAATTTCAAAAAGGAAAAATTTAAAATAAAATAGATCCAGGAGGATCGCCAACTTGTATGACGGCTCAAAATACTTGTTTTGATTATAAGAATTACTGAAAAAATTAAACAAATCAAAAGTGACATAATTTGCAAAATTCAACTTTTAAAAATATTCTTATAGGCAGTAAAAAATGAAAAATTTTGACGCTTAATAAATCAAAATCGGATGGATACACTGAGAGAAAAAATTATTCCTGCCAAGGATTGATATTCTCGTCAGAAGATAATATTTTTTCAGAACGAATTTTTCCAGGACAGTCATTTTCAGAGAGTCCAAGTCTATCCTCAAAAATTACAGTGATATTGAACAATCTGATTATGATGCTACATATGACCTTGACGAAATGTTCTCCGATATCTTCCCGATTTTACAAATTGGCGATTTTCTCAGGTAAAGAAAATTGGAATAATTCCAAATGTTAATAATTATTATTGGAGTTTCTTCGAGGTCATATGCAGAAGAATATTCTTATAGATCACCATAATTCTCACGCTTGGAACTGATTTCGGAGCACCTGGAAATGACTGGCCTGGAGAAATACGTTCCAAAAGAGATATTTTCTTCTACTAAGAGTATGAAAAAGATATCACCAATAACATTTTCTTGGAAGGAATACATTTTTTTCTCAGTGTAGAACTCGAGTTATTGAAAAAAAACGGAAAAACGAGAAAAAAATCATATCTCCAAACTGGGTTGCCGAAAAAATCTAAAAAAATTTGAAAGATAGCTTTTCAACCCTCCTAATCATAGAAAATCACCATCAATTTCCAAGAGGGTGAGGGCCAATGGTTGACTCATTTGGCGTGGAATACCTCATATAGAAATATGAACCGAAATTGAAGTCTGCAAATTTTTCAATTTGTCTGTCAAATCGTTAAAATATTCTTGATTGTTTTTGATTGACACTATTTCGTTGTAGATTTTAAATAGAGCCATTAGGAGTGAAGGGATATCACATACACGGAGAGAAATATTCAGTAAATATTACGGAACAATTCACGTAATCCGCAATGGGGAATCGTTTTCCGGCAATTTTTATAGGAATGGAAGAGAAGAAATCTGAAACATTCAGTGAATTCTCAGGTACATCACCGAACAAAGTACGAAATTGTCACGTAATTTTTCCCGAACTAGTAAAATCTTACAGAAACTTGCCGACTTATTGTGCCTCCACAAAATCAAAAATTCTTGAACCTTCAACAATTTTTATGAAGCTGGTGAGTTATTTTTACGTTCCGTTCCGTAAAATTTCTCCATCGTTGAGGAAAAATTACGCAACGACTTGTTGTCCCCACAGCGGTGAGTCATCAGACGGCTGGTTAATTTTTACGGAACAAATCGTAGAATTTACGTGGCGATTCGTACAATTTCAGTTCCGACTCACACTTTTTATTGAATTTTAGTTTGCTCGCGAATTACGTTTCGGTACGTAATTGTTACTTTTTTTTTTTGGTAATTTTTATTGAACTTTTCTCTCCGTGTAGCATCCCCCTCTCATAGTATACACTGTTGATGTGTAGATCACTCTTGCAATTTAACAATGATAAATTGGCATGAAACTCTTTTTATGTCAATATACGTGTCAAGGTATGTTTTCCATCACGACTCCCAATTTAAAAATGTAGGTGAATGCGTGAAAAAATATGTTCTTTCGAAGGATGAAATTTATTTGCAATTCGATGTGGTGGAACAATGAATTTGCACAAAATTTCGAGAAAAAAGTCGATTTTAAGGGTCAATGACTGATGAAACCAAAACATTGACATTTTTTTCGGGAAATTCAGGATTCTCCCTGAAAAAATCTATATAACATTTTTTTGTAAAATTGAAAATATAGCCGTCAGATTTAACTAAAAAGCAAATGTAAAAAAATTTCCATCTGAGGTTTCTCCACTATTAACAGAGTTACGAGGTTAAAAATTTAGGATAAAGCTCCCCTGAATATGTACAATAAAGGGTAAAACTTGCAGCTCAATCCCAAATTTGACCCCGAAAACCAGGACGATATTTGGGAGAATCTGCCATATATTAACCGTAGAACACTGTTAACATTTTTATCAAATTTTAGTTCCACTGAAATTTGAAGGAACTTCGTCATAGAAAATTCAAAAGTTTTGGGAAAAATCAATGAGAACTGAAAAGTTCAGTTCAATTATACCCCAATAATTCGTAGAAATCAGGTGAATTCCCGTAAATATATTCTTGAATTTACAAAAAACTGAAAATTCATTGTAATTCGGCATTGAATATTCATGATTTCATTGGAAAGTTAGATAGATTGAGCAATTCTCATCTCAACGCTATTGAAAAATTCGGAATAGCATTGAATTGTCAGTGAAATCTGAAATTTCATGATTTTTCACCCTTAAATCGCATTCAGTATCACACTCTTGGAAATTATTGGTTGACTGTCCATGAAATTTGAATTTTTTGCTAACAGTGAAGAAATTCTTGATGCAACCCCTATCAACCTTAAAATTCGCATTAAGCATAGTTTCATCATATCTCTGCTGACAATTCCCTAAAAACAATTACATAAAACCCTAAATACAGAAAAACCTAAACGTCAATTATATTATTATATAATATTATTATATATTATATAGAAGTCGTCTTTTACGTTTTTTGAATCATATGTTATGCTTGAATTTGAAGCGTAAATTATGCTCAAAACCGCTATAACTTACCATTACATAAACATAATTTACGAATAGGAGACCTTAAATTACGATGATTTTTGCCGTATGTTACGTTTACCTATCTGTAATTAATGACGAAGAAAAAAGGTTATCAAGCGTAAAATACTATATTTTTTCAGAAATAACACATAAGTAAATCGTAACATCCGTTTCTATTAATATTGTAATTTACGATTTCTTAAGCGCAAAAGACACTTTGTTTGGATGTAATTTACGTTTTTATTTTAACCGTAACGTGTGGGTGATCACTCTCACAGCCGTTCATCACCGATCACCAACGGTAGAACCAAGCCCACTGATGATTGAAAAAATCCAATGAGAACTCACGGCAACTGGAGTTGAGGAGGCAGTGAGTGACGGGCCAGCGGTCCTTTTGCCACGATGTAGATTTGTTTGCATTTAAAAATCAAATCCACCGATGCCTGCTGGGATTTTCAGGTGGTTGGCAAAAGGCATCACACAGGAAGGTTGGTATGCACACGGCTTTTGGCGTTGTCCAATGTTGCCTCACCGCAGTAGTCTGGGCACAATGCCTTTGCCCAGTTTTTGCGTCGTTTGCTTTCTACCCGGTCAAGCCCCAAGAAAGAGAACGATGAACGAGTGGACTCTGTAGTTTTTTCCTCTTTCTTCTTTGCATTCTGCTTCACCTTGTTTTTCTTTCTTCATCGAAGAACAATGAAACCGAAATATTCGACACCTAATTCGTTGCATAATTCTCCATTCCCCCTAGTACTTCCTCAGATCTGAGGAATTTTACGTGCCAAAATTCTTCGATCTTTCTCGTTATTTCTAGATGTTCTCATTCAGGATTATTCCCATCATTATCATCATCAACTTATCGAAGATAGCTAGGACAGCACAGAGCAGTGCAAAGTCACCCAGTCACCTGCCCTCACCTCTAAATTCCCCTACCTGCAAGATGATGCACGATTAGATTATAATCACTCAACTAAAAACAAAAATTATTGTAATAAAGACATGAAATTCAACCAGCACCTGTGGCATTTGATATTCCCGATAATTCTCCATGTCACTGAAACAATTTTTGTTAAGGTTTGGTTCCGAGTTCCAGTGGTAGTGTACCCAGTAGAAAAAGATGACGAATGCACACACGCGTTGCAAGCGCGGCTTGGAAAAATATAAATTTCAAATTTCCAGTGGCGCCGGATTTTTGCTGGAATTTCGTTGACTTAATTTCATATCCAATTAGATTCCATCAAATCGAAGTATCCACATATCTCGTTGTTGGATGATGAAAAAAACGCAAGAATATCGTTCAGATGGGTTTTCACCATTGAATATAAGTCTCATGAAGCAAAAAAACATCTGAGTTACCTGAAAAATATACAAGAGATAAGCATTAGTCCTGGCGCACATGAGATCAATCACACTGGTGGTTTATTACATTGAGGAAAAAGGATAGTATGAGGATTGAAGGGGAGACGGGCGAGTGAGGGCAGCTGGCAATCCTGTGGAGTTATCGCCGGAACACGCGTACCTCGATTAGCAACGGCTCCACGAAAGAGTTCGATGAAATAATAATGGGGCTACACACTCGATAAACAGTACGCCCTCTCCTCCTCTCCACTCCTCCCGACGCTTCCTCCTCATCCGTGTATGCACAATTGCTAGAGGAAAAAGAAAAGTGGATGGGTATTAAAGGCCCCTATTTAAATATTATCAATGAAATTACAGTGCTCACTCCACCTTGATTCACCACCGATCATTACCTCTGACACAAATTAATGCACTTTAATCGCTGCCATACCTAATCGATATCTTCCATGATTTAATTCCCTGCTCCCTTTTCTTTATTGTCCTGTTGAAAAACCTGATTCAGGGGGCTTTATTTGAGGTGGACTATATGTGTTTCGATAATTTGAAGATGAGAGTTAGTTTTATTTGGAAATCATGGGGAAGTTTGGATTATTCAGTTTATTTTCAAATTATGTGTAATTGTGGGATGATTGAGAATTGATTATAATGTATGAAAATTGCGAATTCACGAAGAAATGGAATTGGATTTTCTTGTGATGTAGAAATTATTGATCACGCAAATTTTAAAAATGATTGATTATCAGATCGAAACATTCTTTCGCCCGAGTATTAGTAATATTCTTCGTAGAGATATTATCATTCATGGCCTGTAATAGGATTGAATGACTAATATTACATTCATGAAAGAGGTATATTTTTTTGTATAAAAGAATTGCGATTAGAAATGCTATATAAATGAAAATAATCTGCCGATCAATTTTGATCGGAAGAACCAAAAAAACGTGCTGAATCGAGATATTATCATCATTTGCCAATAATACCACTAATTGAAGTATTCAATACCACTACTAATTCAATAATATCACTAACTGAACTAATTGAAGTAGTCGGTATGAAGTATTCACTCAATATTCACGACCGAATGACTAAATGAAAGCACTCTACGACAAATTTCGAAAAATATCTAACTGCGGAATAAATTTACTTCAGCTTAAAGCGAAGTTCTCGACTGTTCATTTTCAATTGTTGGAAGTGGTTTTGGACCATATTTCGATCGTATAGACATCCTGCAATTTGTTGTGTAAATTCTTATGATCATTTTGACTGCTGCAAATAGAAATGTGGCCCAAAACGACTTCCAAAAATTTACTTCAGGCATAAATTTATTCTGACGATTTATTTAGTTAACAGAGCTCGATTTAATTATTCCAGCAATCTTTCTGCAAAAGTAAACGTTCTATTTTTTTCAGTTTTTTAAAATATTTTCTAACGGTTTAATATCAAGATTCAAATTGAGATCTGCTAAGTTTAAATAATAAAATCATTGTAAAATGTTCGAAAACTTGGGGTCAAATGGGGCTCAAATGAAAGCTTTGATAATCGACCGTAAAAGTAGAAAAGCATTTCACTAGAAAAAAAAATTACCAAAGTGCTTGGCTGCCCGTACGACACATTTTCCTTGGTTTTAAGAAAATCTTGGCTTGAGAATTATAATTTTTGAGATCTTAAAATAAGAACCTTGGAACGATAATTATTTGACTAAACATTTGAAAAATGAAAGCGTTGCTTAACATTGAATTCGACAAATTATTAATCTATTTTCATTCTCTTGGAAATGAAATATTCGATTTCAGTACATCTTGTTTGTTATTCTGTTGATAATGTTTATCAAAACCTTTAAAATCTCTTGTCAAGTTTCTATTTTTTCTTATTCTTTTCCTTGGTTTCTCAAGTTTTAATTAGGATATTTATCAAATGTATTTATCTTGAATATGAAAGGAAGAGAAATAATGCAACGAGTTAAGAATATTCATTGAATAGAAAATTCATAAATACATTTTTTCTTTCTCTCTAACGTACCGCTGATAAATTCCATGTGTTTTGCTGGATAATTATCAGCCGTCAGAGTTAAGCTAAAGCCTGGCCTGATACGAAGTGAGGATTTATTTAACACTTATGAGGAGCGGGGTATCGTATTATTAGCATAGTACAATATCGCAATAAATAATACTGGAAGGTAAGAAAAAAATAAAAAGGAAAAATAATCATATTTATAATTAATCCGAGTAACTGATCTCTTATCTAAATAAGAACTTGGCGTGACTCTGCATAACGCCCGTCAGTCAGATCTTAGATTCCTCCCTGGCGGCGAGTGTGCAAGCATAATTAGGTGAGAAACATTAATGCGAAACTCGAGCAATAAATCGTTGGGTCGAGGGAAACGTTGCGTCAAGAGTGGATTCTCGTGGATGAGGAAATGTCGTGTCAAAATGTGACTTGAACACTTCCTATTTTGGACCAATGGAGAAATAATGATGTAATGATTAAACAGCCCATCTTCACCATTTTACTTTTTTATTTTTGGTTGTCAGTGATTTGACATTAACCACTGCTATCAATGGGTGATTGATCGATGACAGGGATACAAAATAATGTCACTTTTCAAAATCTGTCAGGTCAAAAAAATATGTCAGTGATATGACGTCATTTTTTTCGTGTCGGAATTTAGGTCATACTATCGATTGACATGTAACAATCAACTAGTTATATGTAAGGGAGCGTTCAAATATTACGTCACGCGATTAGGGGGGGGGGAGCGGCGTCTCCATTTCGTGACGACTGTGACGGAGGGGGACGAGAGTATTACTAAGATTGTGATATAACACAATATCCTTTTTTTAATTTCAAACTTCAGGAATGCATCTTTTCGTCATTTAGTCCATAAGGCAGCATTTCCCGAATCGCTGTCTACAGATAAATGACAAAAAATAATGTTCGTTACCCGTCCGCTAAAACTTTTCTAGGTCATATGATTGCAGTGCTCCCCTTCGGCTCGTGTTGTAAACTCACATTCGTCAGAAAAGTTTTTTTCAGCCTAATGACGAAATATACTATTACGAACCTCGGCTTCTCCTCGATAGCGCCCCCTACTAGTGACTTTTCACTCGACCGTAACCTGGCGTATTATGTCCTCGTGACGAAAATAGATATTTCATCCGTCCCTTCCGCGAAAAGAAAACCGGACATCAACTTAGAAAGAAAGCTAAAATTGTGAGGTTTATTATGCATATTTCTGCAATTCGAAAAAGCAGCAGTGACACTGTAGTGTCATGGCGGTTATTCCAAATGTGCGTTCTGTGCCAATTTCTGTCAATCGTCAAAAGGAACTTTTGGCAGTCACATGTAATAATGAAGGTGATGAAGATGAAAAATGAAGCGATGAAGCGTTCATTGATCAACAACATCTGTTCGTACCAGGGTTTTCAAATGACCCTTCACTCATTTCAATGAAAATTCGTTTCACTTGCGCATGAGACTAATTATTTGACGATTTTTTTTCTCCCAAGTATCCAAACGATTCGCAAGCAGGAATTATTATTTGAATGCAGTGCTAATAAGTTGACATATTCAGAAAGTATCGAAGAAAGAATTGATTATTCACGTGATTTTTTTAATCAAAAATAAATAAATACAACATTGTTCTCATCGTAAAGTAGGGGGGTCGTTGATTTTGTGACGTAATATACAAGGGGGAGTTCACGTTCGTGACGGTCTACTGACGGAGGGGGGAGGGGGGGGGTCTGAAAAACGCGTGATGCAATATTTGAATGCTCCCTTTACGATTTCGAATGATTCTATTAATTCGAAATCAATGATTTCAGAAAAAATCAAGTCTTTGGAATCACGATGAATAAAGTTAATAAATAATAGAGGTTTTTTTGTCCGAAAACTCCCTGCTGCACAGAGTTTTCCCCTTTGTATAAGCGAAATTCAGCACATGCCCTAATAAACAAGTAGGATATTTTTCCTCCTGAAATAAACCCCAATCAACGACATCCATTTCCTTAAATTCTTTTACAAAATACTTTTTCTTGCTTTGCAAAGGATTCTGACATCGATGACTAGCACTTCTCGTTATTTCTTCGTCCGTAACTCGCTGAAGTCTATCACTACTGAGTTTTGAATGATCTTTCTTAAACAAACAATACATTGAGGATTCGCGAACTATTAATTCTTGGCCTGAAGTATTTGAAATTATAACAAATGGACTTTCTGTATCCACACGATAATCGAGATACGCGGTAGCGTATCGTCCAAGAAAAGTTTTGACTTTGACTGTACAAAACATCTGGCTGAGCGCATCGCGTATCTATACACGACAGAACTTCCCCCTCCACTGCCGCTAAATGATCGACATTCGGTATAGTAAAAACGGGACGACAAATCGGAAAATTGTCCTTAGTTACATTATATACAACGACTATGAGCTTTTCAACCGTGTAACTATTGTATTTTTTTAGTTTACAGTAAAAAAGATACGCGCATAGGAACGGGGTGATATTCACATTCTCGCGATTCATATTATAAAAACGGAGAATCAAGTTACAACGTTGGCAGCGCCTGTCCAACTGAGGCTCACAGCCAACGTATTGCCAAAGTATTGCTACCAGTGCAATCAAATGTGGGTTGTGATGTTCTGGGGAATCACGGGACACGTTTTATTCTCATTTCAAATTACTTATAAGAGTAAAACGAAAAATTAATTCAGTGTTCTATGTTTTTTTCTTTTTTCGAAAATTGGAATTTTTTCTCGTTATATGTATCCGGACCTCGGAGATGAAAACAGTTTATGAGGTTATGGTTTATGTTTGAAATCTAGGAGAACTACTCTTTACCAAAAATTGTATGATAAACTATTAAATGTCCGTGGATAATTAAATTTTAGAACAAAATATTGATTTTTCTTCGAGTGATAATAGTTTTCAGTTTCGTGGGGACAATGGTTTGAAATAGGTTACGGTGAGAACGGAGGAACAAGAAGACACTTTTGTAACTATTTCAACAACATTAGTGATATCTTCACAATAAAAAACAAAAACAAATGCTTTTATAAAAGTATCTATCAAGTCAACATTTTTACAAAATTTTTACATCCTGTCATTTTGTTCGGCTGTTCCTCAACGGAAATTAATCCATCTCACTAAAAAGATACAATCCCCATAGAAAATCAAAGAAAAAATTGAATGGAAATAAATTAAGTCTAAAATCTGAATAGATGATCAAGAGTCGGTAAAAACAATGAATCTGGAGTAGAATTGTCTGTTTTCCTTCAATTACAGATTGAAAGGATGTTCTATTTTGTGAAAAAAACAATGAGTTGAAATTAAAAAGAACTTCCACGCACGAAAAAATTTAATAGAAAAACCTATCGAATTGGTTAGGAAATTCTATTGAATTTCTATTAAACTTTCTATTAGTTTTTGGCTGATTCTATTGACATGTTCAACAGAAAAAATTCAATAGAAAAAGTTAACAGAATTCGATTTTTCTATATAACTTATTGTTTTCATATATTTTCTATAGAATTTGCTCGACTCAAATTTTCCAAGTTTTTTTCATTCTATTTTTCTTTTCTTCTCATCAAGAAAATCAAAAGAAAAAACTTAGAAAATTTGAGCCGAGAAAATTCTATAGAAAATATCTCAATAGAATAAGTTATATAGAAAAATTGAATTCTATTGACTTTTTGAACTGAATATTTTCTATTGAACATTTCAATAGAATCGGCCAAAAACTAATAGAACAATTCAATAGAAATTCAAGAGAATTTTCTAACGAATTCGAGAGGTTTTTCTATTAAATTTTTTCGTCCGTGTCCTCATTAAATGAAAATAATGCTGTGCTTATTTTGAAAAAATGAGTGACATCTCCCTTAAAAACAAAAACAAATGTTTTTGTGAAAAAAACTGCGTCAAGAAAAAGTTTTGTTTGGTTTTTACTGGACACTTGAAATTTTTGAAAAATACAAAGAAATAAAAACGAAAGCCAAGTCAGGGATGTCAAATGAATGGGTATAGTACACAATCAGATTTCTATAAGAAAAATGGATCGCAATAAAAAAATGATTTTTAAATAATTCTCTATAAAATAAAAATTCAGTAGGGGAGGACCAACGTTCTTGGCGCGGATTTTTTCTACTCACTGTCTATATGAATCAATTCTCCATCTGCTGATCCGCGCCAAGGACGTTGGTCCTGCTCCTACTGATTTTTTATTTTATGGAGAATTTTTAAAAAATCATTTTTTATTGCGATCCATTTTTCTTATAGAAATCTGATTGTGTACTATATCCATTCATTTGATATTCCTGACGGCTTTCGTTTTTATTTCTTTGTATTTTTCAAAAATTTCAACTGTCCAGTAAAAACCAAACAAAACTTTTTCTTGGCGCAGTTTTTTTCACAAAAACATTTGTTTTTGTTTGAGAGTAAGTAAAATATGGGATTCTCAGAAAAACCAGTATGGCAATGAGTACTGCATTTTATTTTCAGAGTTGGCAGGCTTGTCAATTTCAAAATCACAAATTACTTGCACGGTTTGCATTACGCCAGTGCGCCACTGATTTTGGTGATTTCATTGATTTCATGCGATTTCACGTGATTTCGGAGATAATTTCAAAAATGATTTCGGAGAGCTGAAATCACTTGATTTCAGTGATTTCGGAATTATTTCATGCCGGAATGGCGACGTGATTTCGGGAGTGAGCAGCCCCTCGCAAATTTTTCAATTTCAACAGTTTTTGGTTCCCAGGGTTAAGGGCCTTCAGCCAGGGAATCCTGAGTGTAGTGGAATGGAATTTCCAGTTGAAAATTGTATTAAATTTTCGGCTATAATCCTCCAAGACCTTCAAAATTATCGAATATTTCCCGAATGTTTTGTTGCATACCAACGAGAGGGATCAGTTTTGCAATCTGCAAAACCGATCGCAATCGTTGTTATGCAGGAAAACTTGCGGGAAATATCCGATGAATTTTAAAGATCGAGGGGTATTCGGAGGACAATTTCTTTAATTCTGATTTTGGCCGATCAGGGTGCGGTGTCCGGGGTTACGGGATAGATTTCACCAAAATGTGAGGAATATCTGTCAAATTCGTAGAAAACAATTGAGAGGCTACAAGGAAATTATCAGTGTGAAACGTGTCACGTGACCCCGAATACCGCACTCTGATTGATCAAAATCAGAATTGAGGAAATCGTAGTAATAACCCGAGAGCTTCAAAATGATCGGGTATTTCCCGATAGCTTCGTTGCAAACAAACGAGAGTGTCAAGTTTTGTAGGTTTAAAAATCCCGAGCCTGAAGCGCGAGGGATTTTCCTACAAAACTTGACACGATCGCTTGTTTGCAGGGAAGGTTGAGGGAAACACCCGATGCATTTTGAAGCTCGAGGGGTATTTGGAGGAGTATTTCCACCATCGGAATTTCGGTCACTGGAGGGCAGCATTTGATGTCAATCGGGCACAACCTACACTTTCGCATTTCAATTATTTTGTTCATTCTCCCTTAGCAACGTGCCGTGGTTTTACCAAATTTTATCGATATAAAGCCGTGTAGGTTATACCACGTGACATCAAATGCGGCCCTCCTATTGGCCGAGATTCCGATGAGGGAAATACTCTATAGAAAAAGTCAATAAAATTCATTTTCTTCTATACAACTCATTCTATTGAGATATTTTCTATTGCATTTCCTCGGCTGAAATTTTCCAATTTTGTTTTGTTTGATTTACTTGATGGAAATCTTGATAAAAGCAAAAGAAAAATTCTATAGAAAATATCTTAAGGAGATCGATACGTTGGTGAAATTTAAATCTTCACTGGGCCTTGGGACCCATTGAACAGTTTGTGATATATGACGGAATATAGGAATAACTACGGAAATTCGCGTCTCTAGAGAAGAGTAAATTTTATGAAATTCAAAATTCATTTACACCACCGTTACCTTCAAGGAGCATTTTGAAAGTAAAAATAGGAAAAAATGAAGTTTTTCGTGGTTATACGTGGCAAAATCGATCGGATCCGCGATTTTCCATAGTTATTCCCATATTCCGACATATACCATAAACTGCTCAAGGGATCCCAAAGCCTAGTGAAGACTTTTAAATTTCACCGACGTATCCCCTTAATAGAATAAGTTGTATAGAAAAATCGAATTCTATTTACTTTTTCTAAAGAATATTTTCTATTGAACATTTCAATAGAATCAGCCAAAAAGTAATAGAAAATTCAATAGAGTCCAATAGCATTGTCAAGCGAATTCGCTAAAATTTTCTATTAAATTCTGTCATACGATGACAAGCTAAAATAGTCACTTTTTTTTCACGGGACGACAGATTGTCATGGTTGTCCCTGTCACATGACCGTCACAGATGTGCCGTATGACCAGTCAGTGACATGTCATGTTATTTTTTCGCAGTCCTTATGATGAACAGTATCGAACACCTTCAGAAGTTTTTGATGAATGAATTTCCCGAAAACTGAAGTGATTATATCTCTAAGGAGAGTAGGAATGATCAAGGACAAAATCTCTTTTTTTCTGATGAAAACCGCTATTGATATTCATCGATAAAATAATTGACATCAGCATTTTATTTTCAAGTTACGGGGTGCTTTCTTTAATATCAAATATTTAGTTGATATTAAAGGAAGCACCTGAAGAGGAGTGCCTTGCGTACTCGAAACGTCGTGCAATTTTTTTCCAAAATTAGTATGTTTGTTCAATGTTCATTTTCAAATATCCTTCAGTGATGACTGCAGCTAACCGGAACATGGCCGAGATTTTTTCAAGAAATATTAATTTCAACGGTCCAGAACATCACTTACATGTCAATCATTCATTCCTTCATTGTTTCCACTTCAAATCATTTTATCCCCATATTTCATATGCTTTATTAAGTATAGAACACGTCGTTGGCTTATTTCGGTGATGTATCTATTTTTGATCTGTTGACGAACCTCAAATTCCTCTTAATCATATATTAGCCAGCTTATCCTACTCTAAAACAGAAATAAACGGCTTCAATAAATCGATCTCTAATTGTCCGCATGGCAATCACAATATCTCGTCCCATTACTAGGATCCAATCTGCATACTGAAAGCACGTCAGGATTCTTCCAGTTGTCGGCGTAGTTAGCATGAGACTTTTATTGACAGCACTCGGGCGTACAATGCCCAGCAGCGTGATATTCTAAACAAAACAGAAAAAATGGATGAATGACTTTGGAATTTGAACAATTAGAAACAAAAAAAATCATGAGAAAATAGGCTCAAATAAAGTGGAAGGATATATAGATGAAGTGGTAGCATTTAATTGCATAATGAAAAAACTTTCTAATCATCTTTCTTTTTCGACAGACCAATCATAGGTCGCAGGGAAACTAAGAAAATTGTCAAACAGAAGTTCCGCATATCGATGAGAGAAATTGAATATTACAAAGCCGAATGTTGATAGATGACTAAAGCACACAATTGAAATCGTGTTTACTTTGCTTCAGGAAATTACCGCTTTTCATATGAGGGAGCCGTTATCAGCGTAGTTTATGATTCATATGACATGCCTACTAGGCGAAAAAAATTATAGAAACGACCATGTGATTATGTTAATTGATATGTTTCTTTTCCAAAATTTTCCAACGAGTCACAGACAATATTTATGTGTCCTTAACTCACGTCAGTCTCAACGGTCATAAACGCAATTCTAAAAAATTCAATTCCTAATCAGCGGATTTTCGTGATTCAAAAACCATTTATTTTTAACAACGCAAAATTCCGGTTGCGTCAGCTGTGTGCGTGCTTGACAGAATTTTAAATCTAGAAATTTAAAGCAAAGTTGCCCTGCATTGCATGAGCGATGAGAACAACTCGAGTGGAAATTTTGGTTTGCTCCAAGTCTAGACTAGGGATGTGAGTGACAAAAATGACCGGTCAAATGACGGTCAATTACCGCGGTTATGACGGGTAATTACCATGTCCATAAATCTGATGATTCGGTCAGGAATTCAAAAAATGACCAATTCAATTCTGACGGTCAATTCTCATCTATATGACACAGAAATTTTTATTCGGTTACGCGGTGTCGGCAAGGTTACTGGCGGTCATAGGGACCCTACGTTGCCACTAGGGGTTTATGCGACACTAGATAACTAAATTCGTTCAGTAAGCAATTCAGGTGAAGAGCTGAGCGAGCTAGATGAGGGAGCCGGTGGCAATTATGAGAATTAAGGAGAGAAGGACTGAATATAATATATACAGAGATATATATTTAATTAATTTTGTTGACGTTTATTAAGTTCATGAGCTTATCATGATTGATCTCGAGTATCGAATTTATGATTGTTTTGTAATTCGTTCCAATAAACATTAACTTAAAATTATGAAATGCGACTCAATTCCTAACTAATGAAATAAAATAATCAAAAATCTGACCGAAAAAATTATCAAAAATAAAATGACCGTCAATTTGCATCTATATAGAGGAATTTTGGTCGTTTTCTCAAATTTTTGACGCTGGTTGTTCATGACGGTCATTTTGCATGGGGAATTATCTCGGTGTCAGAAATTGGTCAGAAAACGGTCAATTTTGCCTGACCTGACCGAATTGAAAAATGACGGTCATTTCACATCCCTAGTCTAGACTGGATCGGGTCAGGCCTGATGATTGATCAGAAAATGATATGATAACTGGATTAAGCCCTGATCAGTCATGTAACGCGGTAATCACCAAATTAATTTTAATGATTTCGTCAGATTTAACCGATCGTTTGTATCCACGCAAAACCTAACTGGCGAAAAACCAGTGATAGAATTACTCCCGTCATTCCGTTAAGATCAACAACAGAATCAACACGGCAATCATGACATCTCGTTCCTAAAGGTGTTCACTTTCTTCTCCAGGTTAGCCGAAAATAACCAGAGCTTGCCACAGCTTTCCTCACAGCGCTGACACGGTCAATCTCCATTAGTTAAACACCCCACATGGAAATGGACATCCGATTAAGTAAATTGTTTATCCCAACAATTTCATAATTTGATATGGTTCTGAATCAAGTAAAAATAGAGGACATGAAGGAATCGAACGCTTATAAAAAAGGATGATTGAGCTCATGACGAAAATGAATAACCTCAGAACGAAACCATATTTTCTACCTTTTCTTCAAAGCGAAAAAGTGTTTATAGTTTTCAAAACTAGATTATGGATTTTGAGAAAGTTACTGAGAAACTGGTTACTTGAGTATGGAAAAAAATCACTAAAATTCAGTACCAAAAACGTACGAATTTCAAGTGAGAATAGTTCTTAAATCAAGAACGGTTGGGTTATTAAAGTAAGAACTTTTACATTTTTGAACTAATAACTTTAAAAGTAATATCCTAGAATGATTGCATTTTAATTGAGTCAAAATGCATTTGTTACTAGAAACTACGAGTTCTTTTTCTCTGCAATTTGTCTAGATTGTCGAGATCACCAGATCTTGCTACCTTAGCAACATAACTATAATTATAACAAGTGGACAATGGCATTTCTTGAAATAAATGAGTATAGTAATTATTGCTAATAAATTAGCAATTTTTTTCCGAATAGGTTCTCTTTTTTGAAATTCTTATTTCAGTATTCTCTTCTGAAAATTCATTCAAATTTGTCATTAAAATGTTCTGTATTATTTCGTTGTGTCAAATAATTCTACATTTATGAATCAATATGAATAAGTATTTTAGACTAGTAGGGTAAATTGGTCAATTTCTGGACGTGGCTTAATTTCTGGACGGTTTCTACTTCTATTGAATATTCCATAAGTAATAAAATGAAAATTGTACTGATTATTTCATTTTTCACTAATATTACTCGTGTATAAACATGTGATCAATTGTTTTTTATTGATCGACTTTTAATAAATAAAAAAAATATGGCCCAGTCATCCAATAATCAGGGGTTTCGGCCGCATTCAAGTATTTCTTAATTCAATTATTCTTTGTTTTGTTATTTTGACTTCAATTAATTCTTTTCTGCTAATTAAAATATTCTTGAAGGGATGGAACCCATCATATTCCCATTCAGGTGATTCTTTTATTTTAGATCCTACCACGAAACTCACCAATTCAGCAATTGACCTGTTCACCCTACCTGAGTTTAATAGAGATAGAGATTTTTATATAAAAAGCACACCACGGTGTTGCGTAACTTGATAACCAATGATGCTGTTCTCGCCATTTTTCAACTTGATGAAGAAGGCATTGAAATATACTTTTCAAGCCATGATTTAATTGCTATTACTGATGATTGTTTCAATATTTATGAAAAAACCGATTTTCGTTTTCAAATTGCATAAGCAAGGTACTGTAATTCAACGAATTGTGCGACCCCGATCATATTCTGATAGAATCAAAACAGTATTATTATAAACTTTTTGAGCCTTGACTAATTTCGTTTTGATGACAATTTTTTGAGTGATAGTTGAAAAATCGTTTTTTGGAAAAATATAATTTTTTTTTGAATCTGTAGGAAAAATTAAAAATTAATTGGTGTCAATGAATAAAGCATATTAAGGTACTTCCTCAGTCAGTTATATGGGAACAGTCGACAATGTACAAAAAAAGTGAAATTTTGAGGAAAAATTCTTGAAATAGCCAGAAATATGTCGCAAGGAGTCCGAACACAATTGACTGCTCAGTTTTTTGTAAAAAAAATGACTCAAAATATCATTTGTACTGTGTCTTATGAGAGTCGTTTTTCAACTGTTCAGTGTGAGCATCAACAATGTACAAGCAATGCAAATACCGGATTTCCACCATCGAACACATTCCAAGAATACATCTTTGCAATTTCATAATTTAGTACTGCACAGATTTTGAGAAATCATTGAAAATGTATCACGAATCATTGAAAATGGATCATGAATTTTCGTTAAACTAGGGAAAAATGGCGGTGTAACATGACAACGATGAGAGAAGGTTAGAATGTACATGGTTAGCTCGACTGTAGGTCCTATAGTAAATGGACGCAAATCTACTATAGTGCAGTATAGGTTCATATCAAAGAACAGTAATACCAACTTCGTCTAACAAAAATGCCTTGTTGCCGGATCTCTGACGATAGTTTCAATTTATTAATAAAATCATTAAAAAACATTTACGGGTGATAAAATCGTCGGTTGAATAATAATAGGTCATAAATAAAAAGGAATCCGATCAGCAAAATTTCCATTCATTCTTGAGTCTTTAAAATTTTCATTTTTTTTTTCGAACGATGCAGTGGAGTGTCGGCACCTTTGGTGTTTACCCCCACTCTATACTCCACAGTTATAATGAGGAAATAACTTAAAATACATATTCATGAAAAAAATCATGAAATTCAATTGACCCCTTTCAGAAAATTTCGAAAAAAAAAGAAAAAAAAGACCACATATATAACATACTACACACACCATCTGAGAATCCCATATTTGGACTTTTTAGACTACATTTAGTTACCCTATGACGAGGCAGAATTGGTTGATATTTAATCCTCGTCGTTGTTTGTTTATTTAAATTTCAAAAGAATTATTGGGGTCTCCTCATGACTCAATACGCTAAAGCGTAACAAAACAGGTCTTCCATATGTCACGAAGGAAAATCCGGAAATTATTTCCTTCGTGCAATTATTAAATATTAAAAATTTGTCAAGATTGAAGGAGCCTATAGTGACAGAAAGAAGCTAAAGCTTATTAATTGCACTGTTCGATTTGTGACGAGGCAAAAATTAAGAGTTCACGATTCCTCGTCTGTGTTTATTTTGGATTAATATTCCGAATTATGATCGGAGTCTCTAATGACTCAAAGGCACAATGAGGTACCTCTGTAAAATAATTACTTGTCCCAAAATTATGAACCCTCCTAATTATCTGTCTAAGCCCCAAAATTGTCTTTCCCCATTTACTGGAATTATTCAATTGCATATTCCCAGTCCGGAGAATGAAACCCCGAAAGAAAATCAATAATAGAAAGATACTTTCCTGAGAAATCTTCGCCTTCCGGACGCACGCAGTGCAATGCACACCCTTACCTATGGATTGTCAGGTGTGCTCGTGCTATATTCAACTTAATTACTTCATTTTTGGGGAGAGGAGATAGTTCAGCAAAAATAAATAGAAGAAGCGATTCGAATAATCAGAGAATCCTATATTCTAAAAACTGATATGAGAAGAGTGAAGAAAACTAATATAAATCCAAAAGAAGTGGGTCGTCACCCAAACTAATAACTAAAAATGACAGTACTAAAAACGAAATAATACTTTTGTTCAATATCAAAACTCTGAGAGAAAGGTGAATGCAAATTAAGAAAAACCAAAATAACAATTTCCGGAGAATTCCGGTCCGCCAGACTCGACACAATCCAAAAATAATTATTACTAAAAATTAATAAATGATTTGCTTTCCGGAGAACAACGGAGAGGCTCGGTTATTATTTTATTAATTTACGGCCGGCAAATGTACACAGCGCAGGTCCGGAGACACCACGTGGGCTTTCACAAGGCCTCTTACACGCGACACTAGCCGAGATATCTTTCTCTATCCCTCGTGCCTCCGGAGAACAATGATAGAAAAAGAACAGAAAATCAAACATTGAATCCAAACAAAATATCTGAACAAAATGCCTAATGAATGCCGAGTCGAGTCGATGTTCCCTAATGATATTTCCCGAAATATCGCATAGCTCACCCGCAATGAATTAATATCTCTCACTCCACAAATTGCGTCGACTCCAATGCCCACACGTGGTTATCAAGATGGAGTCGATAACCCCCGTTTGCGATACTATTTCTCCTGTCAGAGAAGCTGACAGGAGCCGCGGGACAACCCAAATCGCCCTTTTATCCTCGAGTAACAACGTCGCAACGGTGATCACTCATAACCATGTGCACACTCACGCCAATTATTCACAGAAACCGTCGATCTTGTCGTCCGGAGAAATTCGCCACGTGCTCGTCAGTTGAGCCCGCCTGGGTGATTCGCCTGAATATTTCGCCTCGAATTTTCGACGAGAAAAGTCTCTAATTCGCCAGAGTATCGCTGCAGATTCACCCAGATAGCCTTCTCCTCCCAAATCCCCCGTAGAGTTCCACATGTTCAATTTCTGACGAATAATTAGACCCACACATGTTTTAGAAATTAAACGATGTACAACGTCTGATGGTAGAGATGGAAGTGACAAGGAAGGCGAAAGTGGTTATTGCCCTCTCGATGACATGCCATCTCGCTCCATTTCTCTTGGGCCTTGACATTGGCCCTGAATTCAAATGATTAGCCAATCCCGGCCTCATTTGCATATTTCGCCGGCCACGTGCTGTGCAGTGGCGCCTTCTAGTCCTCTCAGGTATACAACACTAGTGTCAGGTGGTCTATGATGCCTTTCCGGAGGTGAGAATCGCCTCGTGGATAAGTTTCGGGTAGTGTATGGGTATTAGATTAGGTTGGGTGGGCCCCATAACGTGCTGCGCCTTATTGATCTAACTCAGGCCAGCGCGGTATCCAAATCACTCCGCTGACAAGATTTTGACCGGTGTGGATAACTTGGACGTGGAAATGTGAAGGTGTGATGCTTTTATCGGGTTTTATAAGGCCTCGGGTCGTTGTAACTCGTTCCCCAGGCCTCGTGATGGTCCTCTGCGAAGCTTAGTGGTCCCTCAGTGATGTAGGATGAGCCAAAACTACTCATTCATACTGTTCTCTCATACACATACACATACCTCTTAGTTCTAACCTAATGTCCGGAGTGCCATGGCATATACATATTATTCGGATTAAATTATATATTTTCTCCACATACGTCCAATCGAGGAAAATACGAATCCCTTCGTCGTAACCCTAACAAAAAAATGGGAAACTTTGAGCGATTGCGAAGCTTCAATTCGGAAGCAAAAACTGATTTTAATCTCATCAAATCTTAGTTGAAGATTTTTCCGCACTGTACTTTACTTTTCTTCGTCTAGGGATTGGCATTAGTCCTCCTCCAAACTCGTAAAAATGAAAATCACTGCGGAACAATATCGCTCATGACAAGTCCTTGCCTTCACCTCGGACGCCAACTCCATACGAGTAAAAAACCCCATGACGCTCGTCCTGAAATATACTATTAAAAAAAAACCAAGATGAATTACTCGCGACTCTAATCCTTAGGGAAGTCTGAACTCATCTGCAATGCATATTCACTCGATTTGATCTGACTTGTGATTTATTCCCGCGATAACATCATCGTCCAGCTTTTCTTCTGTCAATCACATTACTTATCTAATATCTGTAGACTGTTATTTATTTCATTTTCATTTTTTTCCTCCTGTACTTTCTACAACGTAGAATGCTCTCGTTGAAAGTCTTTAGGCGATATACTGTCAGTTGCAAATCCCTTTCGGCGAACTTAATCAGAATCATGAACAAATAAATAAATGAGTGAATAATAATTGTTGACAGGAAATATCATTTTGGAATACAACAACTCAATAACCTGAAGATTCACAAATAACAAATCCTTCGTAAAAGGAATACATGTCATATTCAAAACAATAATCATAGCAAATTTTCATTTCTGGCCTAGAAACCATCACCTTTTTTCACTGATGTAATTCATTCCAAGAATTTCTCCTTCAACATTTTATTTGCCATTTGTTTGGAGACACTAATGTTTATTCACCTCTTTTATTAACTCTCCTTCATAGTGCGATATGGGACGCCCACCAGATCCCGCCAGGAGTGAACCACATCCCAGTGGATGGGCGGGTGGACGTGCGTCGGCATTGTCAAAGCAGAATACCTCTGTCCTCTAGCCGCAGTGAGTCCAGAATCAGCGAGATGCGATCTGGATACACGCGAGGAAAGAGCCTGACTACTCAGATTACTGTATACGAGCCCCCGCTGAGTCCAAGCACCTTAAAACATCATCCTCACGTGTGCGTCCGGATGAGAAAGTGAGTAGGTCCATTTTTGTTTCAAAACACCTGTAAAATTGAGAGACTGAAAATAAAAAAAATAAAAAACACCGCAATAAAGTAGAACTGAACTAGCCGTTGTTTGAATGCATTCGAGAAGGGAAAGAATGAAATTGGAACGAAGAAAAACATAATTAATTTCGAGGAAGAAAATGAGAGAACGAGAAACAGAGAGTCTTCTGGTCAACGGTTGGAGTCACGTTCAGGCAATGGAAGAAAATACTATGATTATATACACGATACGCCGATGATCCCTATGCCCAGACCACTCTCAAATTAATCGGATTGTTCTTTCTCCCTGGCGAACCGCTTATTAAGGTATACCTTAAGCGCCATCGTGGTCATGCAAACTCCATTTTTAAATCGTGATATATACATATATTATTTATAGATAATGAGCCTAAGGAAATAAAGTAATGGGAGAGATAATTTATGCAGCCGCACATTTTTGTCTTCCTTATTTTCTTTAGTCTTGCATGTTATCATTATTATGTATGCGGTACCGGGTGAACACAATCAGTTAAAAAATAAAAACAATAAATTTTGATAAGAAGAAAAATTACAGGTAAAAAGCAGATCATTTTACCAATGGAAGAGCGGTGAGGTATTCTATAGAACCTGACAGAGGAAAACGTTTTTTTGATATTACTGCTACATTAACCTCATGCCGAAAAGTGCCTTTTCGTTTACTTGTAAAGGAAAATGAAACGAAAAGGCTTTTCATTTATTTCTAAATCCCCGGTGGCTTGGCGCAGTGGGTAAGTTCATTGCCTCACATGCGAAAGGTTCCGAGTTCAAATCCCGGCCGGGTAGAATGGTGCGATCTAACCATTTAAAGTCTTGATCATCATCGCAGTATACCCTAACCGGGTCGAAGCGATGTAAAATAACGATAAAAAAAAAATTATTTCTAAATGAAAAAAAAACAGTTCGGCCACTCGCTGATCGTAACATCACTGTCAAAAAATATTGTTCAACACATGTAAGACGGGATTTTTCAGGAGTGTGATTGGCAGCTTCACCTCGGGCCACCAACTTCACACTCGTGAAAATTCCGTTTTACCCGTATCGAAATATACTATATTATGACCCCAGGTCCGATAAATTTTCGGGGCCACTGCTATAAAAAAGTATGTCACACGGCGATAAAAGTATTATCTGACTCACGTGATCATGGAAAAAAAAATTCTCGAATCGGGTATATAATATTCCGGAATCAGAAATATGTGTATTCGGAAATCTGGGATATTTCGGGATATTCGGAATATAATATTCCGGATTTCGGTATATTATATTACGAAATCCCGAATAATATTCCGGAATCCGGTATATCATATTATAGTCCAGTCAAAATAGATTTTGAACGGAAAGTTGAGCTTCAGGGGATGAAATTATGGTAATTAATAGTTGAAACTCCCCTGATTAATCTTTAAAAATGTTTATGTTCAATTTTTCCGGCGCAATTTGTAATTAATTATTAAAAATTGCAGATTTGCGGTATACATCGTTTAATCATACATTTCTCAGACCTGCCTCCTCTAATCGAAAAAATAAAATTGTAGCATTGTAGCTGACGAAATTTTCCGTCGAACAAAGTCGGGAACTTATATCGGAAAATGTACGGTTAATTTATTATAAATTATATAAATAATTCCGATCCGTGTACGCCAAAGCGTCAGCTGATCACTCCGCCATTAGTGGGCCTGAGTCACGTGACGCTTTAGCGTACACTGATCGGGATTATTTATATAATTTATAATAAATTAACCGTACATTTTCCGATATAAATTCCCGACTATGTTTGATGGCAAATTTCGTCAGCTACAATGCTTCAATTTTATTTTTTCGATTGGATAAGGCAGGTTGGAGAAATGTATGAGTAAACGATGTATAGCGCAAATCTGCCATTTTTAATAATTAATTACAAATCGCGCCGGGAAAATTGAACAGAAACATTTTCAAACATTAATCAGGGGAGTTTCAACTATCAATCACTATGATTTCATCTCCTGAAACTCAACTTTCTATAAACGCCATTTTTAACTCTACCCGAGTGGAAATTCCGGTCAGGTCTTGATCAAGTTTGGATCAGGTTAGACCTGACCACTGATCAGGTATTGATCAAGTTGACGGATCCGGTCCTGATCAGACATGTTACGCCTCCGACCAATCCGGATTTGATCAGGACGAATGGATCCGAACTTGATCAAGTCAACTGTATGAAAACCGGATGACTTGTCTGGCAGTATCAATAACAATTGTCAATGATAATTAATTCAAAACAAAAAATAATTCAATTCTTTCACCGTAGGCCGCCTCTCTTAATGAATCTCTACTGTCATTACCTCTGAAAAAGCTTATTATTTTTTTACCGATGCTGGGGATCGAACCGGGGACCCTATGATTGCTAATCCTATGTCCTAACCACTACGCTATCGCGCTGTTACTATTGAGTAAACTGTACATTGCCTATATGATTTGTATCGGGCTATTCATTGAATTTACGATTATTCATGATCTCGTGGATGTGCGTTTGTATTCTCAGAGATAAAATATGTTCAATTAAATTTTTATTTATTTCATTAATGAATAATAATAATGATAATAACAATAACAGGTGTAGCTGCAGACCCCGATGTTATTGTTAGAGTATTTTGCAATTTTTAATCAATTAATATGTTGTTGTTGCTCCACGCACATTTTATTAGAGTTTATAGTGACTACGTACTAAACCTGTCAAGAGCCTGAAGAAGCTGCGATTTGCAGCGAAACGTCGCGATTTGACAATAAATTAGTATTGCTGAACTCTTCCAACATCCCATTAATTATTCCTCTTAATAACAATAACTCTAATAATTTTTCTCAAGATCATTTGCGTGTAAGTTTGATACTCCTCCAATACGTATTTACGTCATCATCATCCCTCCCTTCTGTACATTTGAAAAGGGCTGGCTGTTAATTAAATTGATTAATTAAAATAAATTCATTAAATTGAATTAATTTAATTTAATTTATTTTAATTACAGTATAATGGTCCTTTTTAAAGATTGAAAATAATTATTGATGATGGTCGATAAAAATTAATATGAATAGTATAATAATAGTTAATTAAATTATCCAAAAAACTTATTAAAATTAATGTCAGGTGGAGCGGATCTGAATCTGATCAGTTTTCTCTTCAATTGACCCCTTTCAAATGCCGATCAAGGACATCGAATCCGAATTTGATCAAATTGGGGTCAGGCAGCCGACCTCAGTGTGAGATCGTGCCTACCTGATCAGAACTTGATCTGAATCATCCTGCAGTTTTTCTGATCCGATCTACTGGATCAAAACTTAGTCAGGTTCTCATCAAAGCATCATCTGATCATGTCTACCTGATCAGAGCTTGATCTGAACCCACCTGTAGTTTTTCGGATCCTATCTGCTGGGTCAGAACTTGGTCAGGTTCTCATCAGGCATCATCTGATCATGTCTACCTGATCAGAACTTGATCTGAACCCGCCTGTAGTTTTTCGGATCCGATCTTCTGGATCAGAACTTGGTCAGAGTCTCATCAGGAATCACCGGATCAGTCGAACCTTACAAAAACCTGATCAAGTTCTGATCATGTTTCAGGTGGGCCTGAAGCAATTTCCACTCGGGTACATTGACTGGACTATTACGGAATCCGGAATATTTTATTCTCGATTCCGAAGACATTCCCAGGGATTTTCAGATTTTTGGGAGGGTGAAGGGAGTGTCGTGAGATATTTTCCGATAACAAACTTTTGGTCGTTCGGAACATTTAGCGTGCAAACATTTTTTTCAGAGTTTGTCACCCTCTTAGCACTTTTTTGTGCCATTTTCAGGGATTTTCCGCTTTTTGAGATGGTAAAGGGAGTGTTGTGAGACATTTTTCGTTGAAAAACTTTCGGTCGGTCTTAGGATTTGGCGTTCAAATTTTTTTTTTTTAATCAAAAATACGAAAAATTTAGTTTTTTTTAGAATAATCTGTAACGAAAATTTTGACCCCGTAGCTTCAGGTTAAATTCGCTGGAAAATGTCTGACGATATTCCTTTCATCCTCTGAAAAATCGGCAATCGCCTGGAAATGGTACAAAGGGGTACACTGTTAAAAAAGATAGATCTGAATTTTCCGGGAAATGACACTGAATTCAATTGTAACGGAAGAACGTTTATGGAATTTCAAATTTCCCTGAAAATTTCAGGATATTTCTGATTTATCAGTGGAAAAAAAGAGGAAAATTCCATAGTGTACATGAATTTCCAATACGAACATGAAAATTCAATGAGAAATTTTCCTAAAATTTCAAGGAAATGAAAATTCGAGGATACTTTACTTGATTTTCCTCATTTCCATCAATTTTCATGGAATAATTCAACGGAAATTTACAATTTCCATGGATTTTTCTACAAAAATCATGAATTTTCAATGACAAAATCCCCTGAAATTTCAGTGAAACTGTCACTTGTTTGATATTTCAAGGCTAAAATCCGAAAAATTCAGTTAAAATTGTTTAACACTGTATTGAGAGGGTCGAAAACTCAAATTTTCGTATTTTCAAACGGAGAAAAAATGTCTGCACACTAAATACTCCGAACGACCAAAAGTTTGTTATCGAAAATTGTCTCACGACACTCCCTTCACCCCCTGAAAAATCGGCAACCCCCTGGGGATGTCTCCGGAATCGAGAATAAAGTTTCCCAGTTCTCGAAATATAATATACCTGATTCCGAAATATTATTCCGGATTCTGGAATACAATATCCCGAATTAAGCAACACGCATATTCCTGATTCCGGAATATTATATATTCGATTATTATATACTCGACTCGAATTTGATGACATAATATACTATTCAAATGATCATGAAACATGGAAATCGTCTAGTATCTTCTATGAAGAATATCAAATCAAAATATTTTCCCCTCTGAGCACAAGAAAAGTGGGGGATACGTAATTCTCAGAATTTTATTCCCCTACAGTCCCTGTGGTAGGTTATTGGTATTGAATTATATGAATTTTCATTTTGCAATTGAGTGTCCAGTTTCTTATCCTCAGTACAATGCCATTTGAAACCATGAGTTTCTAACATCTGTAATTCAGTTATGGAAACTAAAAACTTTTTTCTCTATGGGCATTAGATGATCAATTTTGGAGTTGATTCTTTGTATTCAATTTTACATATGAAAGATTATTGGGAATCTTCGATAATTACAACGTTCCAGCAAAAAGTAGCAAATTTGATACATGGAAGATAGTGATGCCGCAGGAGTGTACGAGAAACAAGACAAGACAAGAGTGCTGCTGTAAGAGGCCAGACAAGAGATCAATTTTTCTCTTCGTAATAAGAAAAGAAAACAAAAGGGAAGTTCAAAGAGACAAGAGAAAACAAGAGATATGGATCAAGAGAAAAAATAATTAACCAAAAAATCTTTAAAAACTCTTTATTTGTAATATAGGACCATTTTGTTAAATAATACTTTATTTGTCTATGGATATTGTAAAGAATTATGTATTCCTCGATTATATCAATCTTTCTTCTCGAACAGCGCACCTTTCATGATTGGAGCCAGTGGAGATGAAAATCATGTATGCATACACAGCTAGTATTTAACATTTTTGTGACACCGAGAAAAACAAAGTTTTTTGAGAAGTAAGTGTTTACTTACATTAAGAAACTGGTGGCTTGAAAATTTTGGAGAGCAAAATATCTTGCACTAAGGAAAAAAAAACTTTCGCCAAGAAATGTTGTACTCGTCCTAAAGACGAGGACAATTTCTTGATGACAAGAAAGCGATTTCTCATACCAAGTAAAATTGAATTAAGGCCCCAGGTGGATTATCTTTTAAACATGATCTTGATTTTTTCATTTTAATAATCTGAAATGATTTTAATTGCTATTCAGTTTTACATAGCCCTGAAGCTGTGTTGCGAAATATTTTTTGGCGACAAGTTGCCGAATCTGCGAACGAAGATATTTGTGAATCAATTTCGGAAAAAAATGAGGAATGCCCGAGCAAGGTTTGAACTTGCGACCTCCGGATTGCCGATCTGGTGCTCTACCTACTCAGTTACCGGGCGTTCCGTCGCCTTCCGTCGAATTTGATTCACTTTAACGTCGGATGACCCACCGCCGGTCTCCTAACGGCATTTTTTTAAAATTAATATTGATTTATTTCAATATTTTTCAATTGAAATACGCCAGATATTTTGGGGACAAGTCGCCGAGTTTGGCAACTATGCCCTGGAGTCTCCAAAAATTACGATTGTATTGTGACGACACGGGTCGTCAACACGTAATTTATTTATTGTTTGTAAAATTTGTATATTTTCATTTTTATATGAAAATCAAGACCTTCTAAGGCAAAATTGTTAAAAAGTAGCCTCTAGGAGTCTTCTCTCATCCATGAGAATCGGGAAAGGTAATACTCCAAATCTTTCCCAATTCTAATACCATTTGTTATCTACGACGGTCATAACTCCACGACAACGAGTTGAGTCGAGACGAGGAGGTCCGGAGAAAAATCTCTTGCGACCAAACAACATCCCGAGTGGAAATTCCGGTCAGGTCTTGATCAAGATTGGATCAGGTTAGACTTGACCACTGATCAGGTATTGATCAAGTTGATGGATCCGGTCTTGATCAGACATGTTACGCTTATGACCAATCCGGATTTGATCAGGATGAATGGATCCGAACTTGATCAAGTCAACTGTATGAAAACCGGAGGACTTGTCTGTCAGTATCAATAACAATTATCAATTATAATTAATCCACAACAAAAGATAATTCAATTCTTTCACCGTAGGCTGCTTTCTTAATGAATCTCTACTGTTATTACCCCTGAAAAAGCTAATTATTTTTTTACTGTTGGATTGCGGGTATGGACACAATAAATAGTACACGGGTTTTCTTGTTAGAACACTGGTTTATTGGCTACAACACGTCTCTCGTCTCGTGTCTCGCAGTAGAGTGAACTTTCACAAGTTACAACTTGATGGAGAGGAGATCCGCGCATGCGCAAGATCTAGTGTCCCAATAATGAATATATACAGGGTGTTTCAGAAATACATGTACATCTGAACACCCTAGGATCAGGGGGTGATTCTGAGCAGAAAAGTCCTCTTGCAATTTTTGATCAGACTGACCCCTAAAAAGTTATTGGCAATTAAGGGTGGGCCAATGGGGAGTGATTTTTAAGCGGGCAC
>NW_021680549.1:268250-268835 GCF_001412515.2 Diachasma alloeum
AGAGAGAGAGAGAGAGAGAGAGAGAGAGAAAAGTTTTTTATTAGATGTCCTGGGATGACAACACCCCCTAAGGACAAACACAAGATTAATTACATAGTAACAAATTACATAGTAACAAAATCGATCCAGGATTAGCAGAGTTAACATTAGTACATTATATGTGTTTACAAAAACAGGTACAATGTTTATCGAACAGAGTAATGTACAGTGTAGATATACTAACATTTGCTCCAGGATTAGAGAATTTGATCGAAAATTATTACAGATGTCTAGAAATAACGAATTTAGGTCTTTAATTAATAGAAATTACATTCGCGCGTATCTGGGAGACCCGGGTTCGATTCCCGGCTGGGTGAAGCGGAAATTTTTTCTCTCTAAATTCTAATTCTCTTAGAATTCTTTAATGCCTAAAGGAGGTTAGGCGGTGTTTGAGGTGAATTTGAGAGTGAATTTCTGTGGTTCCCGGTAGCTTAGTCGGTAAGAGTGCCCGGCGCGTATCAGGGAGACCCGGGTTCGATTCCCGGCTGGGTGAAGTGGAAATTTTTTTCTCTCTAAATTCTAATTCTGTTAGAAATTTTTTTTTTT
>NW_021680549.1:269671-273049 GCF_001412515.2 Diachasma alloeum
AATATCGTTGCGCTCTTTTGTCTCGTAGAATGGTGGGGCGGGCACACACACATATGCTGCATATCACATGGATGTGCGCCCGCTTAAAAATCACTCCCCATTGGCCCACCCTTAATTGCCAATAACTTTTTAGGGGTGAGTCTGATCAAAAAGTGCAAGAGGACTTTTCTGCTCAGAATCACCCCCTGATCCTAGGGTGTTCAGATGTACATGTACTTCTGAAACACCCTGTATATATATATATATAATTCTCTTAGAATTCTTTAATGTTTAAAGGAGGTTAGGCGGTGTTTGAGGTGAATTTGAGAGTGACTTTCTGTGATTCCTGGTAGCTTAGTCGGTAAGAGTGCCCGACGCGTATCTGGGAGACCCGGGGAAATTTTTTCTCTCTAAATTCGAATTCTCTTAGAATTTATATATATATATATATATATATAGAGGATTATATTCGTTATGGGGAGACTAGATCTTGCGCATGCGCGGATCTCCTCTCCATCAGGTTGTAACTTGTGAGAGTTCACTCTACTGCGAGACGCGAGACGAGAGACGTGTTGCAGCCAATAAACCAGTGTTCTAACAAGAAAACCCGTGTACTATTTATTGTGTCCACACCCGCAATCCAACAGGTTATGTGCCCAGAGCACGCTCGCTAGCGCAAGTAAAAACTCAAGTGAGAAACGAAAATAAAAGTGATAGTGAAAAATATGGATAAACCCTCAGGAACATAGTGCCAAGTATCTGGTGGTCTGAGGTGGCGAGGAACGGCGAGGGAAGGCTGGAAAGATGGAAAAGCCAGAAGGAGAGAGGCGTAAGTACGGTTGAATGTGATATACCGTTGATAAGCGTCTCCCAGGCAATGGAAAGGGATTGCATTATCACAGAAACAACGTGGACGTTGGGAGACACGATGGTGGACAACAAACGTTGGCCAAACCATCAAATGAAAATCCGGGAGAAAAATAAAATATACAATTAGGGAATCGAAAATGCCAAAGAAAATTAAAATAAAAATAGATTGAAATAGGTGCGAATAATATATGTTGAGGGATGAGTTGAGAGAGTTGTAGCATGGTGACGGACGCGTCCAATACATACAGAATCGGTGAGAGAAGCGTCCATGTATGGAGAATCGGTGAGGGATGCGAACAGTATAGAGAGTCGGTTAACGTGGTGGGTGCGCGCGCAGCATTAGTGGGGATAGTGACCAGGAATGGCTGCAGTTAAGCAGCGCACGCAAAGCTCGAGTGAATGATGAGATGACGAGATGTAGAAAAGAGAAGGTGTCACGCGGCTCTCCGCCAGCGTGCGAGCATCGCAACTGCGGCCGGCGGCAAAACTAAATCCAAATTTGAAATTGATGCGAAATACAAATAAGGCGAGAGTTCACAAAAATAAAAATAAGCCCATATCAGCAAACAAATGAATATAGTACCATAGGTGACGACTTGTGGGAGCTGTGGAGGCAATTAACGTTCCTCTTTGGATTGGATGAACTCCATAAAGGAGAGGACATCGTCCTTGAGTTAGTAGAGGATCCCGTGTTAATACGAACAGACACAATTAAGTGTTATAAGTTCGGTGAGTTGAGATGAATTAAAAAGGAGAGTTATGATGCGAAATGCATGCGATCAAAGTGCTTGTGAGTATATTAGCTAGCAAATATAATCACAAATTAACTAAGCATTGAAAATGATCAAATAAAACAAAAATACTAGTTAAAAATTCAGAATGAAATCTCAAATTTGGTTGCTCCAAAGGGGTGATCAGTGGAAGCGTACTTGTGTTCAGTGCGTGGAAATTGATCAGCTCTGTCGGCATAGCGATATTGTGTTCATATCTCGTCTGTGTCTGACTGTCCTGAAGCTGACGATACTTGTGTTCGGTTGGTCAGTGAAAAGGCATAATATACAAATGATAATACTGATATTCATAGCTTTTATTTATCACAACAGCCAAAAGCATGTTGACAGAGAACCAGTGGAGACTACTGGTGGAGTGGCATGAGCAGAAGCTCCTCGCCAATAAGCCTCCCATCATGCCCAAAATCTATGAGGAACAACCACCAATTACTGCCGAGGTGAGTGAGATGAGTAAAGGTGAGGAGAGCGACGGTGAGAACGGGGAGGATGGTGAGAACGTAAAGTGAGGAAAGTAAAGGTGCGTCGGCCGAACAAGGAGCGGGACAAGCGGCAGTAATTGAGGCTCTCAAAGCAGGTAAAAGTAAACCCCAGATTACAAAAATCGAGTACGTGGAACCTCAAGTTAAAATAAGATCCACGTTACAAAATCACCCGACAAATTCAATGAAATACCACGTGAACAAACCAAGAACTGAAATTCCAGTGGAAGGCAGACTTGAATCAGTGTGCTTGAAACTTGATGCGGTGATCAGCACACTTGTGAAGGTTTTGAATATGCAGACCAACACTGGTGGACACTAGACAGCATCAAGGAAATGAGAAAAGAGATGAGCGAGATGAGGAACGACCGGGATGACAGGCTCTCCCATATCGATGACGGGACGGAGAGTCCGCTGAGGGCTGAAACTGAGGACTCTGGTAAAAAGGTGAGAAATGGGTCAGATTTACCAGATGATGGGCATGATTTAAATGAGGATGAAAAATTAGAAGCGAGAATTGAGAATATTATCAAAAGACAATAGGAAAATCTGAGGCGAGAAGAAAAGAGTCAATGTGGTGGAAGCACTGAAAATAGCACTGCTGTGACATCCGTCAGAAAATTCATTTAAATTCATTTTCTTACGTCGTCATTCAATTATCTCACTGATAGAAGCGACTTTTGAAACCCAAAATTATCTTCTGTGACCGGGGAAAGTGACCCCCTCGATGTTAGGAATATTTCGGCTGCACACATCTGTGAACGATAAAAATGTTCCCAAAGTCGAGTTTCTCCTAGATTAAGGAGATATCAGCTGTGCAATATCAGATGCACTGTAAACATTTGAATCTAGTCTCGTCTCCTTAATCATGTACTTTCCACGTTTGACCGTAAATTTCGATAAACACTGGACTCTTGAACCGGAAAACTGTTGATAACAAATTCTAAGCTTGGGTCCAAATTTTGTAACTCCCACGACAAATATTTGATATAAAAATAGAGTAACGATTTCGTTTCCCACATGGAGGAAATGACATAAACATTGACGAACATGTGACACAAAAATAGTAAAATGCATCATACAACAGAATGATTCTTTTATGAATAATTTTCCATTTCGGATATTAATTAAACTATCATAATTGTTTAAGAAATATTATCAACGTGGGAAAACCACAAAATAATTAAAGTTTAAACAATATTTTTATGTCATTGAATTATTATTAAATTACTATTCAATTACTATTTTTGTTCAATGAA
>NW_021680549.1:273261-312781 GCF_001412515.2 Diachasma alloeum
GAATATATGGGCATTCCTAAAACAATTTTCATTGGTTGTTGGGGAATGGAAAAGACCGCCTACACCCCAAAAACATCTTCATGTAGAGAGATGGAGTTGATCTCGAAACAAGAAGATTTCAAACCACTGGAGTTGGAAATTTCAGCTAGAGTCATTTGTAATTGGTCCCCGAAATTTCCCTATGCATTCTGAGGACACACCCTCCTAGATAAACTATAAAGACTTGTGCGCGATAGCAGCACGACAGTTACAGTTACTGTTGCAGTTGCAGTCATCGCTACAGTAGTAGTGTCGTAGCTCATATCTGAGAGTTAGTATACTCCAGTTTCTTTTTGGACACGGTTCCAATTTTATTATCGACCTAGTAAGGCGATATTTCAAGTCTTTCGCGACTTTTTATCTTCATTTAGTCTTGTCTGAGTATTTTCCATTTAGTCTTTCGTGACTAAATCATTTTCTTAGATCTCAAGTCTTGTGACATTTTTAATTATTTTATTCTTTAATTAAGAATTTAAACCAAAGGCTTAAATTCAGTGCGGCAATAATTTTAACCAAATTTAAAAATAATCTACGACTGAAACCAGAGCAGTACGTGTAAGTCAATTATTGTAATTACCCTTTTCTACCTGTTTGTTAAAATATGGACTCTATTGAGTCCCATTAAAATTATTCAAAATTCTTTTCATTTTACCCCAAGTGAACCTTTCCAACTTTTAATTCGAAATACTTTTGGGTTTAGAAAATTGTACTAAAAGGGGACGTTTATAAATGGGTGTCACCTTTAAAATCCATCCTGTAAACTCGAAATAATATTTGAGTTTTATTTGTATTTCTTGTTCAATATATGGAATTTTAATTCAATATAGTTGTGTTAAGTGACCCATTCTTGACATAACACTGCTAAAGAAGTTGCTGAAGCCATAAAACTGGAGATCCTTAACAAAGGACCATCAGTTAAAAGAGACTACAAATTAGATAGTAATACTAGATTTGAACACTTCTATGACTATTTTAAGTCAGAAGTGAGATCTCACAAACTCCTGCAAGTCTTAGATAGTAACGTAAAATCCAGTGGAGATCAAAAGACTTTGGATGAGCATAAATTTAAGGTGATAGACATATTGATCAATCACATCAATAAAAACTATCACCCTAAAGTAGTATTACTAGAAGATCCAGTAGCTATTCTAAATAAACTCAAAGAGATGAAAAGATACGAAAGTAATGTATCTTCATTTACGGAGAGGAAAGAAATCTCCAATATGCAGTATGTAATTGGAAAAATGACAGCAGTCGAGTTTTGTGAGAAGTTCGAGGAGGCGATTCGAACTTACGAAAATTCATCAGACGCCACCCCTTTATCCGATGAGGAAAAGAGAGACGCGTTTAATAATGCCATCATAAGGTCTGTACCGATGGTACAGTACCTACAGTCCTCAGCTAAACTTAGAGGTGAGCAGCCCCCAACTTATGAGCAATTAAAACTTGTTGTTATGCAGGAAGAAGCATCAAAAAAACAGTCTGGGGAGGGGAGCAGTGAGGTGAGAGCTGCGAACCTCACCGGATTTAAGGAGAGATGTTTTGAGTGCAGGGACTATGGGCACCTGGGCCGAAACTGCCCGGGCAAGGGTAAGGGCAAAATGTGTTACAGTTGTAAAGGCTACGGACACATAATTAAGGATTGCCCAAACTCAGGTGAGAAAAACAACAAGCCAAAAGTTAACATAAGACACACCAGTGCGCGGGGAAATAGTTTTCGTGGATTTGGGCATGGTGGTGGGTCACTGAAGAAAAGGTCAGAGGGTTTAGGTGCGAATGACCCAAAAGGCGCGAAAAGGGCGAAATACTATAACCTGAAGGGCAAAGGAGACAACAAGTACACGATGCCAAAGACCAGTACAAAGTCTAATAAGGAGGGCTCAAGCAAAACCTCAGGAGGAGACTACAAAGAGAAGGGTGAGTTAGATTCGAATGAGACAGGAAAGTGCATGGAAGTGGATGATGAGCTTTGTGAAGGTCAGGCATTGCACGTAGGTGTTTGTTTTGACAAAGACAAATTTATTACCGAATTCCTAGTAGATTGTGATGCTACGGAGCACGTAACAAATTCAAAACTAATTTTCAAGTCCCTCGACAAACAAAGTAAAGGCATGATCAAATGTGCGAATAAAAATAAACCAGCGGATTTTAGAACAGAGGGAGTAGGTCAGGTAGAAATCGAATTTTTAAACGGTGAGAAATTTGAAGTAGATGAGGTAATATTTGCTGAGGCCCTTCAGGCTAACTTACTGTCTCTAAGACGATTCGCAGAGATGGGTCTTGCGATATATCTAGATGACCAGAAAATAGATATCTTCAATCCAGAATCAAATGAGTCATTTATCTCAGGCGTGTATAGACAACCATATTGGATAGTAGATTTGGAAGCAAACAAGTACAGTCCATTCAATAGAAAACTACAGAAAAGTACAACTAGACGAGTTATTGCCAATATGGTAGGTGGTGAAATAGAGGTGAGAAGACACATGACGCGCAGTGTCACAGCCAAACAGAATGAGGTTTCGGCAATGGAAACTCCAACTGAGAGTAACGAACGGGTTGAAGAAGGGTTTACACAGGTGAGAAATAATAAGCAATCCGAAGACGGACGAGATGACAAACCGGATAGTAAAGAAACACCTAAACCGATTCAAAATCAATTCGAACAGTCCAATTTTGATTATTCAATTTGGGATAGAAAGATTGATAAGGTAGACGAGGCAGAAATAGATGAGAGCGGTGAGGTTTTTGATCTGTTTGGAGTTGAGAAAAATAAAATTCAGGGTAAGAGTCAAGCCATGCTATGGCATACTAGGTGCGGTCATGCATCGATAGCATGTCTCAAAGCTTTACAATCAAAATTCCCGGACAATAAAGAACTAACAGGAGTGAATTTCGATGAGCCATTAATGGAGTCTGAAGTGTGTTGAGCTTCTAAATTTAACAGACTGCCATTTCCTAAGGTGAGAAGTCGAGCGACAGAGCCCTTGTAGATAATACACTCTGACGTAATGGGGCCAATATCTCCGAGTTCATATCCGAAGGGATACAGGTATATATCTGTGTTCATTGATGATAAATCGAGATTTGCGATGGCATACCCAATGAAGGCGAAAAGTGAAACGGGTCACTGTCTTGAAATGTTTGTTAGAAGTGGCAGAAATCTGTTCGGTTACGACGCGAAGGTGTGCTACCTTAGGTCAGATCAAGGTACGGAATTTACTGGCGAGCATACAGTTGAGGTATTGAAAAAGTTAGGCGCGGAACTCCAACTAGCAAGTCCTGATACTCTAGAACACAATGGAGTCGCTGAATGATACAACCAGACAATCCAGAAAAAGGTACGTGCCTACATGTTCGACGCGAAATTGCCAGAGAATATGTGGGATCTGGCTCTGTCTGCCGCTGTATATATGTTCAATCAAACTCCTCATAAATCTAATGAGATGAGAACTCCACTGGAAGAGTTTGCGCCGGGACATAGCTTTGATGTGAATCAGATTAAGAGATTTGGAAGCCTAGCATACATGAAAGTACAGAGAAAGATAAGACCGAAATTCAGGGCAGAAGGTGGGAGAGGTATTCTGGTTGGATACACTCCAACAAGATACATACTACTGAAACCAGAAGAAGGAAAATTCTACGAAAGTAGACTCGTAAGATTTAATGAGAAACAGGTCTATGGTGATAGGTACAAGAAAGGTGAGATTAAGAACGTCCTAGAAATTCAAGAAGTGATAAACAAAGACAAATGGTTTGTAGAATTTGAAAAAGACGTAAACGATTTGAATGAAACGTCCAAATCGGAGGGAGAAACGAAGAGAAAGAGGGGCAGACTAAGCAAGGGAACCCCAAGTCTTAAAGTATGTAAGGTGAGCAAACCTTCAGGTGAGTCAGTGCAGGATGCAAGCTTTGAAGATTTGCCAATCGATGCGAGCTTGAAAGCCGGAGTATTTCTGGCTTGTTTGTCACAAGGTGGGAATGGACTAAATCTGGACGAGTCTACTGATGAGGTCTACCATGCTTTTCTTGCCAGTATTAATTCAGATCCAATTAACTATAAAGACACGATGCAAAGAAAAGATAAGAGCAGTTGGACACTAGTGGTAGAAGAAGAGCTTAAATCGATGAGTAAAAATAAAGTGTGGAAAATTGTAGACCGACCGATTAGTAATACAAAATGGACAGAAGGCTAACATAATTGACTCTAGGTGGGTATTTAAACGCAAGATAGAAGCAAACAGTGAGACGCGATACAAGGTGAGACTGATTATACGAGGCTTTAAAGATCGAAAAGTTTACGAGTTGAAAGAAACATATGCCCCGGTATCGCGAATGCACTTGGTTAGGGCCGTATTTGCTATCATTAACAAATACAACTTAGACACCTGCCAATTAGACGTGAAAACGGCATTCCTCAATGGTGAGATAGATGAGGAAATCTACATGGAGATCTCGCAGGGGACTCATCACTCAGATCAGAAGAGGGAGATCAAGGTGTGCAAATTAGAGAAATCTCTCTATGGACTTCGAATAAGTCCAAAACGTTGGAATGAGAAATTCACTGAAGTGGCACTCGGTGTGGGCCTCGTAAACTCTGATTTTGAGCCGTGTGTTTACTTGGAGCAGTGAGGAAACATTTTTAATTCTACTATTATACGTCGATGATATAATTATGGCGAGTAACGATAAAGATAAATTAGATGAGGTTAAAATTAAACTGAGTTCTGAGTTTGAAATGACATTAATGGGCGAGCCAAAAGAGTTTCCGAACATTTCAATAAGACGAGATAGAGAGAATCGTATATTAAAAATGAGTCAGGAAAAATATATTGAAAAGATACTAACAAAATACGCTTTCGAGAACTCACATCCTCAAAGAACTCCAATGCTCACTACACAGGCCTCTAACCACGAGCGAAAAATTAGAGAGTCGGACACTAATGGTGAGTTTTATAGTACGGCCGATGAGAAATTGAATTGTCCTTATAGAGAAGTAGTGGGTAGCTCGTTGTACCTAGCAGGGACTACTAGACCTGATATTTCTTACGCTGTTAATATTCTGAGCAAATATCAGGTGAGTCCAATAGATGAGGATTGGAAAATGGTGAAGAGAGTACTGAGGTACTTGAGAGGAACCACTGACTTAGGGTTGAAATATACAGGTGAGATAGGTGAGATTGAGGCATACTCAGACGCTAGCTTTGCAGATTGCAAAGGCTCATTGACCACCTGTGGATATGTGATTAAACTGTTTGGTGATTCGATTATCTGGAGAACTCACAAACAGTCCTATGTGGCTCTCTCTACGTGTCAAGCCGAGCATGTTGCGATGAGTGAGGCGAGTCAAGAGATGTTGTCGATGTACAACTCCTTGAAATTGATTCTTCCACCCCCGTTGCCAATGACCTTGTGGTGCGATAATAAGGCGGCAACGTGTAGTGCTGAGACGAGTGGGGGAAATAAATCAAGACATAATTGATGTCAAAGCTCATCATATCAAAGAACGTGTCAAGCTTAATCTGATCAAAGTAAACTGGATAAGTTCCAGGAATCAATTGGCTGACGTATTCACCAAACCTCTGGCGTTTGAACTACACAAACGCCAAGTTGACAAAATAATGAATGTAAATATTCAATAATTGTTTTGTTGTCTGTTTAGGAAAGAAGGGTATTTAAATGGAAGCGAGTCAGAGGTCAGTTATGGCGAGAGGACTCGGAAGCAGTTGGGAGGGAGTGTTGGAAAGATGGCGCCAGCTCCCGGTCCCACTGGGCTTAGGCCCTTGCGTATCATATATATATATATAAGATAATATATAACAAGTCGATAATCTAGGGAGCCATGAGATCGATTCAGACTCCGCAGTAGTGTCGTTATCTGAGTCTTCCATAGAGGACCTTGCTTGTGTGCAAAACACAATTCCGCAACCATCCCAGCTGAATCATACAGCTGTTACAGACGGCTCCACAGACACAGCCGAAAGCCAACGCACTCCAAGCCGTGCTGTCAAAAAGAAAAGCGGCCGTCCAACAACAGTAACCAGACTTAATAGGCAACGCACTCTTTTTTGTGGATCTCTCACGTCTTTGGCCAACTGGAAGATTAGTATATCCTCAACAGAGAAGAAACGTAAGCTTGAATATCCAGAGGATTCACCAGCTACTCCAGTAAAGAAAGCTGCCTCCAGTGCCAGTAGTAGTAACAATATGCTTTCGGGATCGCTCTCACAAGGCCTCACAATGGATACATACAACGAAAATCACTCTAGCATAAACCTCCCCCCTCAGCAACCTCCAGCCATAAACACACTACAAGAGCTGTATATGCACATGGAAAAATGGAGAGCTGAAGACAAATCAACAGCTGCAAACGAACACAGTGAACTGGTTTCTCTGCTTAATCAACACAAGATAGACACGAATTTGAGGTTCGAGAATTTTGAGAAGGAGCTTAATACTTTAAAGCAAAAAGTGGATAATGCTGAACTGCTACAGTGCCTCTCCAGCGATGTGAATGGCAAGCCATACACGGATACCATTCAGAGCCTTCGAGCCGATCAAGAGCAATTAGAAATGAGAATAGAAGAATACCACAGGGAGGAGATGGATAGACTTTCGAGGAAAAATAATATTATTATTAAGGGAATTCCAAACTGTGCCGGTGTCACAAGCGAACACCTTGATAACTTTCTATCGAGTTCAATGGGTGTTGAAAAATGCATACTCAGCTCTGTGGCCCTGGGAAAGAACAAAGACGTTATCCGCGCTACTGTCAACACCTGGGATAATAAAATGAAGATTGTATCCAAGAAGAAAACACTGTGGCAGTCTCAACAACACAATAAGATCTATATTGACCACGATCTCACGCCGAAGGACTCTAAAACTGCACGAGACATTCGTGGTTTCGCCAAACGCCTCAGAGAAGAAGGCAGAAAAGTTCAAGTTGGTAACCTCAGACTCCTAGTTGATGGCAAGTGGTACACCCATGAGCAGCTCGTGAAACACCTCCCACCTAATACTACAGAGGTCGTAAACAATGGTTCGTTAAGCAGCGGAGCTGCTGTCTCAACACAATCACAGTCAAAAAACGTATGGTGCCCCCCCCCTCTTCCATAAGCGAGAAATCAGGGGTTACTGCGCATCGCATTACATTTTGGAACATCAATGGTTTACACAACCTCCATCAAAGAGATAATATCGTAGAATCTGAAATCATTTGCGCATCGGAATCTTGGAAAACACAACAAACAACATTTTTGCATAGTCGATTTGCGAATTATACACCAACGTGGGCCTTCGCACAAGCTACGCCTGAAGTGGGAAGACCATCTGGTGGTCTCCTCACTTTATCTGATAAAAATCTTCCTGTTGAAATAATTGATATTAGTGAGTGGTGGATCTTCATCAAGGTAATACTCAAGAACATAACAGCAATCATTGGCTCAATTTATGTGACACCTGATCAAAAATTTGACTTCAAGAGGTTCCTCACCCCGTTTCATAATCTGGTGGATAGCATCCAAATTACAGTTCAAGCAGACTTAATAGTCATTGGCGGTGATTTCAACACAAGGCTCGGTACTCTCAATGAAGTTGATGAGGCAGTAGTTGAAGGGACTTCCCTTCATCCTGATCGTATCATGCAGGACAATCTCCAGAATAACCGCTGCTTACCACTCCTTGAATGCATGGAGGAGAATGGATTTATTATCCTCAACGGTCGGACCAATGGAGACAGACCTGGCAAATTCTCCTTTTTTAGCCATATGGGCACTAGCACACCCGACACAGTCTGGGCGAATATTGTTGGGCTTAAATTTATAAAAGAGCTAACTATTGACCAGCACGAAACTCTCTCGGACCATTATCCAATCACGCTAGTTATCTCAAGCTCGAATACTGAACAACCAAAGGTGTCAGAACTCAAAACCAGACAGAAAAAGTTGTCAAAATTGGTATGGAATCCTGAAGGAGCTGATTCCTACAAACAACACCTACTGTCCTCGAGGAGACTCCAGCGGTTTGCAGTCACCTCGCCATCAGCCTCAAAAATAGTGAACAGCATGAGCAACAGCCTGATTGACGCCATAAAGGAAGCGGCCGAATCAGCTGATCTAGTGAAAACAGTGATCATGTGTGGTAAAGTGCCTAAAGCCTCTGTAAATAAAAAGTGGTATGATGCTGAGTGTCGTATGCTAAAAAACGAAGTGAATCATGCGCATAAAGTTTGTGTTAAATCGTCTTTCGACCCCGCACTGGCTAAACAGTACTTTNTATGACACACTTGAGCGTGCTCAAATGAGTTTCTTTAAAAGACTCTTCTGGCTACCAAGAGAAACGCCGGGGTATTTAATTAGACTTGAGCTCGGGATTCCGCATGTAGTTATCAGATTGTTGAAGCTCACGCTTAACTGGATCATAGAAGTTCTACGCATGGGTGACTCTCGTTACCCACGCATTAGCTTCCTCCGACTTGTGGAGTTGTCTAAAGTCCCTTCAGCAAAAGTGGAACGAAACTGGTTTCTACAACTGCAGAGACTACTCACATGGACTGGAAATGTAGATATCCTGTTCAATACCTCGGCGGACTTCTGGNAACCATTTTAAGAGTCTCTATCCAACCAGAATTATTGATGATCAGTATTTGATTAGCGCTAGTCACTGTACTCTGAATAGCGAAATAACATTAATGGAAGTGGTCAAAAGTATCAAGATGTGTAAGAGTGGAAAATCACCAGGAAGTGACGGTATTTCCAATGAATTTTTTAAGAATCTTCCCCCTAATTGGATTGAATATATATGTGAGCTGTTCAACCTCATTTTAAGTTACGGAATTACCCCAGCTTCCTGGTCTGATCTGATACTCTCTATGCTCTTTAAAAAAGGCAACTCTGAAGATCCAAATAATTATCGTGGGATCGCTCTGGTCAATTCCATTGTAAAAAAATTTACGCAAATACTAAGATCTAGAATGGAAGAATGGGCTGAAAGTTTGGGGCTTCTGCCGGAAGAACAAGCGGGTTTTCGTAAAAAACGTAGTTGTCAGGATAACGCATTCACATTACATACAGTCATTCAAGCCCACTTGAGACATAACAAAGCCGCTGTTTACAGTGTCTTTGTTGACTTTCGACGTGCGTTCGATACGATACCGTATGATAAACTCTGGCAAAAGCTCTATAACTAAGGAATGAGTGCTAAGATTATAAATACACTAAAACATATGTACAATTCTACAAGTATGAGGGCAAGGGTCAAAGGGGATTTTACTGATCCTGTTGATGTTACAATGGGGGTGCTTCAGGGCGAAGTCCTAAGCCCTCTCTTATTTGCCTTATCGGATATTATATATCGGATATAACTGCATTTTTCAGAGAGAAAAAACATGAAGGTATAATAATGAATGAGAAAAATAAAGATTTACTGATGTTACTATATGCAGACGATTTAGTTTTAACGGTCAGAACTGACGTAGAATTGAGAAGAATTTCAAGGACGTTAAAGAATTTTTGTGATAAATGGGGTCTGGAAGTTAATACTGAGAAAACGAAGATTCTGATTTTTAAGAAGGGGGGTGAGCTAAAGAAGACTGATGCCAATTTCATGTATAATAACTCTGAGGTCGAAATTGTTAAGTCATACGTATACCTGGGGATGACCTTCAGCTCCTCCTCCCTCGGTAATTTATCTGCGAATGCTGCACTAAGCAGAACAAACGTAGCTTCCGCGTGCGCTATATCTACGTTAAACAATATTGCGGCTGAAGAATGGGAAGGAAAAATGAAAGTTTACGACTCTTTAATTATGTCCTCCTTATTATACTTAGCGCCAGTTTGGGGTTTGCTTCTGTATGACACACTTGAGCGTGCTCAAATGAGTTTCTTTAAAAGACTCTTCTGGCTACCAAGAGAAACGCCGGGGTATTTAATTAGACTTGAGCTCGGGATTCCGCATGTAGTTATCAGATTGTTGAAGCTCACGCTTAACTGGATCATAGAAGTTCTACGCATGGGTGACTCTCGTTACCCACGCATTAGCTTCCTCCGACTTGTGGAGTTGTCTAAAGTCCCTTCAGCAAAAGTGGAACGAAACTGGTTTCTACAACTGCAGAGACTACTCACATGGACTGGAAATGTAGATATCCTGTTCAATACCTCGGCGGACTTCTGGGAATCCAGAAGGGTTGAAATAATCGAAAGTACTGCGACTTATTTAAAGAGATTAGACCTTGAGTGCTATACTAATTCGCCAAACTGTCAAACAGACATTACGCGAAGCATTAGTGACACTACAGCGTCATATATAATCAGATGCCCTTGTTTCTTACTAAATTTAATAATACAGCTCAGATTAGCCAGATCTCGTTCTTGGCGTATTGTAATTAATAAAAATAAGTATACTGTTGATGCATCAACACAATGTCCTGCCTGTTCCTCTGACTGGGAAACGATCGAGCATATTTTACTCAAAAGTCCGGTATACTCAATTTATAGAATGCATTTTCTGGGTGAGACCGTCGAACAACTAGGTTATGATAATTCAAATGTATTAATCCAACTATTGAACAAATCTGACTGGCACACTTTAAGAAAAATCTATTATTTCATACAAAACTGTCTCAAGTTAAGAAGTGCAATTATTGCAGGTGATCTCGAAATTAACACCTTGTAGAAAATTAACCCACCCTCTCGAGCGTACTTAAATTGAACAAAATATGTAAAATTTTGCTATAGGTTAAGGAAATGAATAAAATAATATATCTTAGTTGTAAGGATTTTTCTGTAATAGTATACGGGTTTCCTCCTGCTATAAGATTGTTGTATCTTATTAAGCAGTAAATAAATAATAATAATAATAATAATATATAAGATAATGATATAAGATATAAGATATAAGATAAACTGTACATTGCCTATATGATTTTTATCGGGGTATTCGTTGAATTTACGATTATTCCTGATCTCGCGGATGTGCGTGTGTATTCTCATAGATAAAATATATTCAATTAAATTTTTATTCATTTCATTAATAAATAATAATAATAATAATGATAATAACAATAACACTAATAAATAAATAAACATTTGGTGATTTTTTTTCTCAAGATCATTTGCGTGTAAGTTTGATAGTCCTCTAATACGTATTTACGGTATCATCAGCCCTCCCTTCTGTATATTTGAGAAAGGCTGGCTGTTAATTAAATTGATTCATTAAATGAAATTCATTAAATTAAATTAATTTAATTTAATTTGTTTTAATTATGGTATAATGAGATCCTTTTTAAAGATTGGAAATAATTATTGATAATGGTTGATAAAACTTCATTTGAATAGTATAATAATAGTTAATTGAATTATCCGAAAAACTTATTAAAATTAATGTCAGGTGGACCGGATCTGAATCTGATCATTTTCTCTTCAACTGACCCCGTTCAATCCCGATCAACATCAAATCAAAATTTGATCAAATTGGGGTCAGGCAGATGACCTCAGGGTGAGATCGTGCCTACCTGATCGAAACTTGATCTGAATCATCCTGCAGTTTTTTGGATCTGATCTACTGGATCAAAACTTGGTCAGGTTCTCATCAGACATCATCTGATCATGTCTACCTGATCAGAACTTGATCTGAACCCGCCGGTAGTTTTTCGGATCCGATCTGCTGGATCAGAACTTGGTCAGGTTCTCATCAGGAATCACCGGATAAGTCGAACCTTACAAAAACTTGATCAAGTTCTGATCGTGTTTCAGGTGGGCCTAAAGCAATTGCCACTCGGGATCCAGACTGCCCCGTTCAGGCTATCAGGGAGGAGGATTGGACGATGGCGTCACTCTACGAGGCACATGCTTTTCAAATGGGAGCAGAAAGTGTCTTCAACCGAGGATCCATTGCCATCAACCACCGAGTGCCAACGGTCCAGGGTACCATGATGTAAGGAACGATCGGAGTATGAAACTCCACTCCATCTGACGAGCAAAACCTGCAGGAAGTCAGCGAGAGATATCCGAGCGACGATAAAATTGTCTACTCATCAATAATCCATAAAATTTGATTTGTGAATAATTTTAAAATACTGAAAATATCAATTAATATTCATTTACGATTTTTTGGAAATAATTTTGACGTAAATTAGTTGTGTAGAATATTGTAGAGTCAAATACTTCTGTTAGAACTTCGATATCCAATCAAATTCCGTGTCTTATGAATTTGGAGGGTGATCCGTCCCCCAAAACAAGATCAAGCAGGCATATCAATTGAACCGGCCGAAGTTTAAAGAGAGTCGTCTCCTAGCCAGCGCGAGATGTAATCGTAAAATAGTACTGTCCGGCAGGTTGGCATTTATTTCGTTTATTTTGAGTTAAATTTAGTATTTTGTATTATGGAGGTTGTTGTCTATATTGGGGCAGGTGATTTCTCACTAATTGACACATGGGCAGAGCCGAATTGTTATTAACTTTGAGTGAATTTGTAAAACTGTAGCTTTTGTCTTGGCTACTCTTGAGAAAGTGTCCAAGATGGCGTCTTTTCTAATTTTCCATTGTATTTTCTTAAGTTGAGGCAGTTGTGATCAACTCCTCTTATATTTTTTTCGATTTTTGATGATTACTTTTGGTAAATTTGAGTACAATATTGAAGTTCATTAGTTCTGATTAATTTTTGTGTGAAATTATTAGGTGTACAAATTAATAAGGTGCCCTTACATAAAACCTAATATTTCAATATTTTGTATGTTGGTAGTATTCAGTTACCGAAGCAGTAAATACTTCTTACATAACCTTAAAAAATAGTAGTAAACACGATGTTTGTCGATAAGCAACATTTGAGGCACTGCATTCTTTTTGCATTTCAATTAAACAAAAATGCTGCCGAGGCTACTCAAATGATTTGTAGTGCTCTTGGAAAAGATACTGTAACACATAAAACGTGTAAAAAGGGGTACCAGAGATTTAGAGACGGAGATTTCGATCTTTCGGATCGAGAATAGCCGGGTCAACCGCAAAAATTTGGCGATGAAGAACTCGAACAAATCTTGGCTGAAAATTCTGCTCAAAGCCAAACAGAGCTTTCACTACAACTCCGAATGACTCAACAATGCATTTCTCATCGCCTACATCAACTTGGCAAACCTCAAAAGGAGGGTAGATGGGTTCCTCATGATCTGAGCCCCGAAAATAAGGAGCTATGACTGGAGACGGCGCTATCTATGTTCACTCAATTTAAAAGAAAAGATTTCTTTATACAAAACGCAAAAAAATCGTGGGTGAATCCTAGCGAACCATCGACGTCGACTCCGAAACCCAATGTCTATGCGAGAAAAGTGATGCTGAGTATCTGGTGGGATATGAGGGGTGTGATATATTATGAGCTACTTAAAACTGGCCAAACTGTTACTGGGAAGGTTTATCAACAACAGCTTATTCATTAGAATGATGCATTGGAGCAAAACAGGCAATATACTGGCAGCAGAAGTTGACAAGTGATTCTCCAACATGACAACGCTCGACCGCATGACGCCAAAGCGACTAAGGATATTATCTGTGAATTAGGATGGGAGGTTCTCCCTCACGCGGCTTACTCACCTGATCTTGTCCCATCCGACTACCACCTATTTCGGTCTCTTCAACACCAACTAGCTGATGAGCACTTCAAAACAATCGACGAGGTCCGAAACAGCATCGATGAATTTATTGAGTCAAAACCGCCAAGTTTTTTTCGCGAAGGAATTCGTCAGTTGCCAGTGAGATGGAGTAAAGTCATCGAAAATAATGGGGAATATTTCGATAGTTAAATGTCTTTTTGTTTTTTTATAATAAACTCTGATTTTCATGAAAAAAAGTACCTTATTAATTTATACACCTAATAAAATGTGATAAATTGAATTCATTGTATTTCGAAGTCACGTATTGTCCCTCAATTGGATATCGATCCATATTATGGATATTTTATCATAATTTTGAGAATAATGAGGAATTATAACCCTCATTCAATTTTCCTGTAAATTTCACAATTTTTCTTTGTGTGAAATTATATTTGATTATTCTTGTTAAATTATGTGTTCTCATTGTGAGTGTGGAAGGTAAAATTAGCAGGGTGGGAGTATCATCCTCCCTCCCCCTCGTAACAAGTAGAGTCTACTCTGATACCTGAGCTACCAACCATTGTAATTCTGTTAAAATTGTTGAAATATCTAAATCGAGAGGAGTCGATGCACTCTCGAAAAATAATCCATCGACTGACGTCCAACATATTTAAAATTTCAATTAAAAATAATTCTATTCTTCATTGTAAATTTTCCCCCAAACGTCACAGTATAATGAAAAAAACGTTGAAAAAAAGCTGAACATTTTCAAAGAATATTTTTGAATAATATTGGAAAATAAACTCAATAGGGAGGAAATTGCAAATTAATAATTTGATGTATCTAATGGCTGTTAGGTCGTCATTTGTCACAGCAGTCAATGGGTGTCAGATTCTTAGTTACGATGATGAATTATCCATTCACTATTTCCTCTCTATCGCTCTTTGAAAATATTCAGTTTTCTTTCTACTTTTTTCATTGAACAATCATAATTTTTCGGAACTCCTGCGTACTGTAAAATCCAATGGAAATTGTGATATATTTTAGATTATGAAGATGGGAAAACAATCGAGATAACGTTCGAAAAATAATCCACCCGGGCCTTAATTCATTTAATAATTTTTTAGCCGCAATTCTAAAATATTTTAATGCAAAAACTACTTAAATTGATTTGAGAACTCGTTTTCATGATATGAACCAATTGCCCTCATCTTTCGGACAAATATAAAATTTCTTGGCGTAAGATTTCTTTTTCTTAGTATGAGATATGGCTTGGTAATTTGTGAGCCATGAATTTCTTGATACAAGTAAAAACATACTTCTCAAAAAACTCGTCTTCTGAGTGTACTCAATCGACTCCAGCGTTTTCTGATGATGAGACCAGCTTTTGAAGACCACCTTTCTGAAGGAACACTGGATGCACAAATTGCCAAGTAATCACGAGTCATACGTGCCAAACAAGGTAAACTCAATTTATTAATCTCACCGAATTGAAAAATAAAATTATTGAGGTGCACAAGAGAACGCAAGACAAAAGAAGAGAATTACGCATTTCTTGTTTTGTAATTTTAGGGTTTTTCTCTTGTTTTGCCTTACGTTCTCTTATACATTTCAACAATTTTATTTTTCAATTTTGTATTTTAATAGCGTATTTTTCCATTACGCATTTCTTGTCGTGTCTTGTCTTGCGGCATCACTAATGCAAGGATTCTAACACCCATAACTACTCCCTGCAAAAACTTGAATGTAACTATTAGAAAGTTCTCATTTAGTTTTCTCAGAAGCCATATGAATATGTGCTCCAATTTGCAATCAAATATTTAATCCATCATCTAAAGAAGATTTCATCCTTCAAAACGGGGTATATGAATCATCTTTATTCATGGAACAATTACATTCCTATCGTATTTCAAAGAAGAAGAACAACAACAATTACAACCGGAAGAATAACACTCTCTTTACCCCAACTTTTTGTTAAAATACTTACCTCAACCTCGCGTTGATCACCGATATGAAGAAATCTCAACTATGTGACGACCTCCAAGCACGACAATGCTAAAAGTCCTGTCGTTATGTCGTCCTCTCCTCACTTAGCCAAAGATCATCCATCCCTCCACCCAATCTTTTCCTTCTAATCATGACTAATCGCGTGTCTACTTTAACAGGAAGAACAGGATGCGGGTCATAGAAACCGTTAAGTTGCATCACCATTACGTCTCTGACGTTGATTTTGTGCTTACCAAGAAATCGTTCGAGTACTTTTCTTCAGTCTGATGTGTGCTCTTTCAGTCTGCTACCTACTGTGCAACTGTCGTAAACATAATCGTGTCTCGTCGGGTTCACTCGGTGAACATATTTAGCTCTTTGAGATGCTGACCACTTCAATTATGAGCTGAAATAAGATGAAATTAATGCTGAATGAAAAATGCCCGACAAAAACTGAAAGTTGATCCGGAAATCAGCAATTGATTTATAAATTAACATTAAGATGGAGAATGTGGATTGCTGAGAATCCAAGTGGGCATTTCACACTTTCCCGGGGGCAAAAGGGAGTCGAGGTTTCAGACTGGAAAATCCTTATATAGAATTAATGCTCTCGTTCCTTCATATTCAAACATTAATCCATAATAGTCTTAAAATATGTATTAGTGGTTTAGTAATAAAAAACAAGGCCGAAAAAGAAACTCGTCGGTTTGCAACAAAAATCGTTAAAGGATGTTTTTTGTAGGAAATTTGATTGACCAAACAAAATATTGACATTTTTGTTGTATCGGATAGTTTCAGAGATATTTGTAGAGAAATCTAAATGGAATTTTTTAATTTGTTCATTTTCATTATTTCACTTTAAATGTGCTTCGGTAAAATGACTGATTTTCTGAAGGACTCAGTAAATTAGTTGTGAACTGTTTAACTCTCATCGGTTTGTTGGAATTTTATTGTAGAAAAATAAATGAAATGAATATTTTCACCAAAATAAATTTCCAGTTCATGTGGCCTATGAATCGCTACAAAATCTTTTGTCATAAACTATTTATGGACGTTCGCATGAAAAGGGACCACTTTGTCGATATGGTGTTATATATGCTCTAAAATAACGTCGTTGGAGAAGATGGAAAAAACAATTTAACATTGGTGCAAATGGGAGTTGCTGACACAAAAACGTGAATATCTCGGAAATTAGAATCGACAAAGTGGTCCCTTTTCATGTGGACGTCCACATTTGATGAACAATAATAAAAAGGTTTTTACAGTTCCATCCAAACATACTAATTTTACGATAAATGGTTGCAGAACACCTGAAAATTGTATGATCAAACGAACTTACCTGTAAGTGAAGTTCGATCGTGATTATATAAAGAGCCTGGTCGAGAGATTTTAATAACTTGTAGATGTTCAGAGAGCATCCAATGTTTTCTTTTTGTTTTGTTTTGCTTTTTTTTCTTTTAATAAACCCCAAATTTAATATGAATATGAATATTGAAGAGTTTAAAGACGAATGTTAATGGACAAAAAGAATGGTTATTGACTAAACCATATTCAATAGAACTTTGACAAAAAAGCTTTGATCAACGGCAATTATAGAAATATACAAATCGTACTTCTAAACCTTTCGAGACTTACTCGTTTTCTCACAGCAGCTGGAGTCGATGTATACTTAGTAATGTAAGTTGAGAATCAGCTGCATCGACAGGTGAAGGTTGATTATATGTACCTTTACCGCTAGCAGTAAACTTGCACTTTACCGACCTCTATCCATATGGGTTTTTTGGGGTTCATACCAGCCGCGTCCCCGTCGCGAATCCTGGGTCATGCTAAGTGCTGGTAGGGCTTGATTAATTCGCCTTACTTTGAATTCTCTTAGAATTCTTTAATGCCTAAAGGAGGTTAGGCGGTGTATGAGGTGAATTTGAGAGTGAATTTCTGTGGTTCCCGGTAGCTTAGTCGGTAAGAGTGCCCGGCGCGTATCTGGGAGACCCGGGTTCGATTCCCGGCTGGGTGAAGCGGAAATTTTTTCTCTCTAAATTCTAATTCTCTTAGAATTTTTTTACTTTGAATTTAATTTGAATACCTTAATAAAAAAATTTAATATTTATATTAACATGCCTTTAGAGGGAAAGGTGCCGGTTGGGGACACCCGTTTATCTATGTGAGCATCCATTATAATATGAGATGACTCAAAGAGGTTTAAATTCACTAATAGCAACCTAGGTTTCACTCCAAGATGGCTATAGGACAATATAATCCGTTAGGCCAGTGTTTATGGAGATTCGCAGCTATAAAACTCTCTGAATGTAACGAACAGTGTAGAGATGTTATATCTAAAATCTCAACATACTACAGAAAACTACCTTGACTGCGCAAAAATGATGCCTTTTAAAACGGAAAAGGAGAAACAGGCTATGGATCGCCTGGGCGAGAAGATTGTAACCTGTCTGGTATCGTAAAATCCAGATTTGACGCACCATTGACACTGTTCTCAAGTTTAATGGCAGAAAACGTTTGTCGTCTCTGCGAAATACTCAAGGCCAAAAGAAAGACAGATTTTCATTAAGATGAAGGATTGACAGATTTGCCTTGAGTGGGAAAGACCTGGGTAGTAGGTCAGAATACACTCAAGATACTAGATGTGAGTGCATTGTGATTTACCAGGACGTAGTTTGATAATTTGTTGAACAACCTTTGGAATGTTAAATTTTTTCCCACTGTTTCTTGATTTGGTGGAGTTTACTGTTGCATACGCTGTTCCTTATTTGAACTCTGCCATTAAAAATGTGCAGGATAATCGAACAGATGTCGAACAGCAATTAATTTCCTTTCATTTATAAAAATCCACAATTTTTCAAGAGTAGACCTTGTTAACGACAAAGAGAAACATTAACATCAGTCATGACACATGCACCTGGTACCAGGTCAAAGTAAAAGATCCTTCATGGATTTGATATCGTAATTTGTTTCTGCGATGAGATAAATGAAAGCAAGGAAGCAGAGTTGAACTATCTAACATGGGGAGACCACTATACCATCGGTCTCACGATTGGAATTCTACGAATTGTGACAAATTCACAATTTATTTCCAGGCTAAATGTAGGGGATACGTAGAGAAAATTTTGTCACCAATTAAGACTGAAAAGGTGTCAATCGACACTGCAAGGAGATTGCCGTACTACACGCATTAGAGACTGCGTTGGTATTTTGACAAGAAGGACAGGAAAAGTCCACTCTTGGGTTGAAAAAATTTTTCTCACCTAAGTTTTGAAAAACTTAGATTGCAATGTACAGCTCCAGTATTCCCTTTGGAAGGAATATAAGATGCATTCGACCGAAGCCTTCGCAACAGTGCTAAGACTCTCGAACTGATTTGTTCAGATAAGAGAATTTTGTACCTTACAACCCGTTAACGTAGGGAGTGCCTGCGATGTTATTAAATTGGAGCAAACACTCACAGGATCATAGGTCGGGAAAAAACACCTAAGAGCTAGGTGAATGGTCAAAACATCGAGGAATTTATATTGTTGTGACTTTCTCATACTGGCCAGATGTTTCGACTTGATCTTTTAACGCAGAGGTAGATTTCCAAGCTAAGAAGACTGCGTCCGAAACAATATTTGCTCTAGACTGATCAGCTAAATTAAGAGCTACTAAGGAAGATCTGGCTGAGGAGAACAAGAGATCATTCAAAATTTCCATAATTAATGATCATCTTGACTTTTTTTAAATTCTTCCAAGTTTTTCAGTGTAGCGTATACTCAATGCCAATGTAGACCCATACATTTTAAGGAGCTTACGAGGCGAAAACACACTAATGGAATAAATTTTCCAGATTGCAGATGACGAAATAGACTATTTATTGCGTAAATCGCTATAACGCATATCATCTTTTATAAGGTGTTTCTAGGCAAAACTTGTAAGAGTCATTGATAAAATTAAGGTATTCACAACGCTTTTTGCTTTTTAATTTGCTTTTTGCCTCATGACTCTCACGAAGCTAGAGAACTAGTCGCAATTTCAAATGGAGGGTAGGAATTGGAAAAAATACCACCCGTGCCAAAATAACGGAACTTTTCACGCTCCACATGTACCGAGCAGAAAATGTACGTCTTTGAAGACATTTCGATCCGTGAATGTGTCACAAAGTATAAGTCTTGGAAGGGTTTTCATGTCCTTCAATTGAAGTTATGAGTTCTCATAAATTTGTTCAACTTTTTAATGTGAAAAATTAACCATTGCTAATCATGTGGTTCACTAACAAAAAATTACAATGAGACGAGTTGATCCTGATAGGATTCTGATAGTAATACAGAGGTTTTAACTACCTCTATGATCACATACCTGTTTATCCGCCCCTCAGGACTGTCCCTTTCAGTTAAGAGATTTAAAAAGCTGGAGAAATTACCGATTGGTAAGAGCCAGAATTGAAGAGGCTTTTATGACTCTTCAGTCTCTCTAGAATAAAACTATTAGAACAGTTTAATTCCCAATTGGGAAGGAAATACTCAAGAATGGCTGCAGAGATTTTTACCATTACTTCTTGTTCTCCTGAAGTGAGAACTCTGGAGGCGCTGACGTCGACCGAGAGTCATAGGGACGATTGAGGAAATGCCTCCGGTTGGACCTGTTGATCAACCTGAGGCATGCAAGGTTTTTGAACCGTTTGTTTTAATTCTACGTCTCAAAACAAGCTCTTTTGAATCCAATGTATTTAAATTCTCCGGTAAAGGTGGATAAATCCCCAAATCTTGACAAAGTTTTGAAGATTTATTTTAATCTTCTCAAGCTTCCCAAAAAAAGTGAAACCATGAAAAAATTAAACTGGAGCTGCAGCCTCAAGGGCACTAAAAATTTATTATTTTTGATGAAACACACAACTTTTGGAAGAGGACTAAATTGTCTAGTTTCTCTTCCTAGAGCATACTTCGAGGAGTCGCCCCCAATGCCACGAGGGCAGAACCTGCGTCTTTTGAGATTGCTTAAAAATTCTTTATCTCTATGGATCAACAGTTCGGTGGAGATAAAAGCAATCTCTGAATTCAGATTTGGTGGATATTTCCATAAATCCGTATAATCTGTGCCTCAACAAATTCGAGACCAGCCAGAAACTCCAACGAGCCAGATCACTCTGAAAAGAGATCTCGGCATCATGAGGCTTCGATGGCCCAGAAACTCCTATATTCCTGAATCGAGTTCAGGTGGAATATTATTTTGGAGGTTTGAGGCCTTGAATGATACGTCAGGCGCAGATGCAACAATTGCATTTGTAATTGAAGGCTTAGAGCCTTACTTTAATGCGTCAGGCGCAGATGAACCTATCATAATAGTAGTGGAAAGCTTGGAGCCTTGGATCAATGCGTCAAGCGCAGATTTAACTATTGAAATAGTAGAACAAGGCTTGGAGCCTTGGGTGAGTGCGCCAGGCACAGATGTGTGCAGCACAACAGGATCTGAGCGGTTGCTCGCACTGTCCTGGATGTCAGGGATGAAAAATCCATCTGACATATTTGTAACAATCTCATTTTTAATTTCCTTGTTCTCGATTTTATCTCTAGTACCAGGAGAACCAGGTAAAATGAGGTTAGGCTGAGTTGTTCCACAAGGAATAAACTCGGCATAAAAAAGCCTTTGACGTCGATTGGTTCTGTCTCTAGGATCTGACCCGAGCGTCTAAAAAGGCTGAGAGACATGAAACATCGCTTACCTTTATTTTCAATCGATTATTTATCCAAGGAAAAGTCGATAAGCCCATGCACGTAATATTTGCAATTTCACTATAGATTTCTAGATATTCTACACAATTTATGTGTTTCCTCTTCTTACAATCATCCATGACTATGGAAAAACTACATATGTAAAAACGGAGAAAAATAGATTATTACAACAAAACAAACTGGAAACTCTGAAAAGCGTGCGTTCCACTCGCGCACACACGAAAACAATGATAAGATCGCGAGCCCTTACAGCCGAGGTGCCACAGCCAACTTTTGCTATGGTCTCTAAAAGCGTGTGGCTCTATCTGCCGCAGGCGGGCTACTACAAGTTATTAAAATCTCGGAGACGAGGCTCGAATATAATTCTAAATTTAGATTCAAAGAAATATTTGAATAATTATGAACATTTTGAAAGAGCGTTTTTTATTAATATTGAGCAATGATTTCAGTGGAGGAAATGTGAATAATGTATAATTACCATGGTAAACAGCGGCCTGTCAGTCGCAACTATGGGACAGGAAAGACGAAATGATAAATGCTTTGGCAACAAGACGATTCTACGAAAAAAAATCTGCAAAATTTTGTCATATTTTTAAGAATTTTTTTAACACACTTTTACGATAAATTACTAATCACTTACGCCAATCTCCTCCATTGATAATTGTACTGGGGATCAGCTGTCACTTTTGTCGGGAATTGAAAACAGGAAAATCGCTTTTTTCCTTTTTCGCGTCCCCGACAAAAGTGACAGTTTAGGGACAGTATAATTTTCAATCGAGGAGATTGGTATATGTGATTAATCGTTTATCGCAAAAGTGTGATAAACAATTCTTAAAAATATTACAAAGTTTTTCACAGAGCTTCTTTTCGTACAATCCTCTGGGTGAGTTGTGCCAAAGGATTTATAATTCCGTCTTCCTCTCCCCATGGTGGCGACTGACGGGCCACCATATTTGCCACGGTAATTATACATTATTCATATCTCCTCTATTGAAATTATTCCTCAATAATAACTAAAAACGCTCTTTCAAAATGTTCAGAACTGTTTTACCTTTTTTTAAATCCAAATTCATAATTTTCGGGGGTCTCTGAGGGACGAGGCATTGAGTTGAAATTTCGAGATGAAAATCGAACGAAAAAAGCAACCTAGATACCGTTCAGCAGATAATGGTGGTGAGCTTTAAATTTTTTATTAATTACTAATTCAACAATATATCTACCTGAATTTTCTTGATTTTTATTAGTTTTGATAGAATAATTGAATTGAAATTCACAGTTTCCACTCATTTCTCCATCAAATTGTGAATTTTCAATGACAAAATCCCTTGAAATTTCAGTGGAACTGTCACCTCACAAAAATTCCCACCACTACACCCGGGATTCCAGCCAAAAACTTGCAACATTGTATAGTCTAGTCTCCGTACAAGATACTTTCATACAAAATACTAGGACTGAGTTCGTCCCAAGTGATATCCCCACTTTCTAGCTTGAATGTCTGAAGTCATTTGTGAATCAATTGGGCATTCTTTGCAGTTCATAAAAAAATTAAAGACATTGGTAATAAAATTTGGTAAAATACCTATGTTTTGACCTGCATTGTACCATGTGTGTACGCCCATTTTTTGGATGGGTAAATAGACAAAACTGTACAAAATTAACTCCAATTTTTATGAAAGCCTTAATTTTAAGAAAAGTCTCAATACTGCCTTACGGGCCTCTGTTAATAAACTATCTTATTCCGAGTTTTTACGTTATTTTGAAAAGGAACAATACTTTTAATCAAACATTTGTATTTCACATCAGGAATCATACTCAAATGATCATGAAAACTGGAAATCGTCTATTATCTTGTACGAAGAATATCAAATCAAAATATTTTCCCTTTGGAGCGTCAGTAAAGGGGGGGAGGGGATATGTAATTCTTGGAATTTGATTCTCCTACAGCCCCTGTGGTATCTTGTACAAAGATTAGACTGTATCAGATCTTTTAACGTATCTCCTCCAGCATTTAATATCTTACCTGCATCTCCATCAGCTAAATAAATTGTCCCTCCGCATTCAAAACGTCATCTCATTCCCTCTTCAATATTCAGTCTCGATGTCAAGGTGTATTCCTCAACCCAGCGTGATCTCTCAGTAGCTGAGTTGCAACGATGACGAAAAAACTTTGGGACGAATCCTCAATGGCATCAGTAGACATTGCAGCACTCTTCTGGCTTCTGACTCTATTCTCCTATCATTGAACCCAAGGAGTAAAGTCGTTTCGATTGTACGTGCAAATAAATTCCAGCTTCTCGTAACATCTTTCCCAGTTGCCATTCCTCCTCTCCTGGTGATGCATGATTTCATGGAACTGGCTTGTATAGTTGACTGGATATCGACGCGTATATGAACGCTGGGCTACGCGCGCCTGTGGGAAAACGCGACGCGATGCATTATGTATTTATTGCTTTACTTAGTTGGAAATTACTTTGCCATAATGACTTTCAACCCCCTCTCCATCTTTTATCTGGTTTGGGTAACGTTAAGTTGAGAATTCCAGACGATTGATTGATATCTTATATACCTGTTTTGAAGCATCCGAGCTGCATTTGCACCAATTCGATTGACATTCTGAAAATTAAAAATTGGTATTAAATATTTAATTCAATGGTTTCTTCATTGTAATGGTAATGCATGGTGCTCTCCCAATCTGGGGTATTCTCAATGAAAAGGTACAAACAGTGCACACACACCGGACGTGCATAGCGTTAAAAGAGATCTACATTTTATGATATATTTTTTTTCCTCTTTCTTCTAATTTTTTATTAACGCAATAATTTCGCTAATTGCCTAGCCACCAGTATGTGCATGTGAACTCGCAATAAATTCCAATTAATTAACGCAACTAGATATGCAACCCATGTAAAATATGCGTATGTGAAGATTGAGGTGAGTTTATTCTGTTGTGATGATAATTGTGATGATAATTCCATTTCTTGAGAAATTTTGGTGATTTCACGGTTGTTGTAGGAAAATTGGTGGTTGGAAAATAGCTTCGGAATTTCGAGGAATGTTTTTTGGAGCAGGAAAGCGAAATGATACCACGTTCTAAAATCCATCAGATCAGAACATAAGTGGGAAATTCCTGTCGTCACAGCATAGGTAATATATTTTTGATAATAAATTAGCAATTTGCTTCCGAATGGAATTTCTATGATGATGTAGTTTTAATTGAATTCAATGATGCATTGAATTCAACGCATTGTCCCAACGTCATAAACTTTTTTGTAGAGCCAATTGAGGGTTATAAAAAAAGTCCTGAGAAAAATTTTGCTATCTCTTAGATTCCGAGATATTCATCAAAAATTGACTAAAATCAAAATCGACTTAACCCGATTTACCGCTGCGCTACTGCATTGAAGAAATTCCCGAAAAAATGTATTCAATAGTGGAAAATCCGAAAAAGGATGGGGATATCAAGATTTTCGATAAAACTGAAATCTTGCTTGAAAAAAAGTTACTAATTTGATCAAAGTAATTGAACTTCAACAATTATTTTTTCAGTCACATACACATATACCTACGTACATACATCCGAACATGACCTAAAAATAGAATATTCGAAATCCTGAGGTAAAAATTTGTTATCTTGCCACAAAAAATTGGAAATTTCGGATTTGAGGATTACGGTACTTCTATTCGGAAGCAAAAATGACGGTCATGGGACGTCAATTTTTCTCATTGCATAATTTCGGTCATACCTTCCCTGCAGTTCGGAACCAACTAGCTAGATATGTAAATTGACAGTCATGAATTTTTCGGTCATGAAATTTTGTCTTATTTGGTGATGATTCGTATTTTCAACTACTCATTTCGATTTGAATAAATTGATTATATGTATTGGCCAATCCACTCAACACCATGTCATCATAAAGCCATGGGGTTATCTCCGAATCCCAACTCGTATTACCACTGCTTAAATGTAATGTGAAGGTCAAATAGACGATTGGTCATAATAGTCTCATATGACAAGAATTTGTCGTATACCCGTTTGTCTCATGACGGTCACTGACATGTTCCATGATGGATCAGTGACATGTCATGCCTTTTTTTCGAAAGCCTGTTCTGGATTTGGCTCGAAATATTGACAACTTTCTTGAAATCCAATGGAAATATGAATGTCAATTAAATTTACAATATCTCTCGATTTTACATCTGTGAAGATAAAAAGTGGAGTCAACGTTTTGGTGAATTTTCAAAACGGATTCTGTAAATAAAAAGTTGGTAGGATTCGTAATTTAGTAGTTAAGCTACAATGTTGAAAACATTTAGTGAAATTTTTAGAAATTTCATAATTTGATGAAAATATCAGTGGAAACTACAGTTTAGTTCAATTATTCCTTGAAAATGAAAACAAATGAAGAGAATTCTCGAAACTATATTATTAAATGTTCAATTATTTGAGAATACAGCATGAGTTGGTACCAAATATTCATGTTTTGGATGGAAATTGAAATAAATTGAGGAATTTTTGTTTTCCTGCTGTTGAAAAATTTACAATTCCGTTGACTTTTCAGAGTAATTGGAACCTTCATGACTTTCTTGAAATTTCTCTCCTCTCAATGTAAGTCAATGTTGGTCTGCTGAAAATCACTATTCGACTGTTCATAGAATCCCAGTTTTTAACTAGAAAATGCTATCTACTTGAATAGATAGCATTCTATTTGAAGGATAGAAAAATTATTTAAAGGAAAATTGTAGGAGGAAAAGTTATCAAGATTTTTTTGTAGAAGAATCCGCAGACTACAAAATGTATTCTCTGACATTTTTTTAATAAGATCGATCTATATCGAAATGATACACCATTGCAGTTACCATTACTGGGAATGACAATCACAAAAGTTGCATATTCGTTGAATTTTGAATTTTCTCCTTCATTCTTTAACGATGCCGGAAATACGTTGGTTTAGATCAATAAATTTCTGAAGAAATTTACAATTCTTGAGTCAGTCTCAGAACAAATTGAATGCGCAATTGCCAGCGATATCAATCGAAGGAAGAAAAATGCAGAAAAATAACTTTTATCTCTGCTTATCCGAAGCTCCTTAACAATTGAATAAACATAATAACGAATCAATAACCATGGGTCTCACGCTAATCTCTGTTCACCGAGTCGATGATATTTGCCGAGTGATAACTAATGCCGATAGTTGTGAAATGATATATAATTGGATTATTTTATTCTTCAAGGTGACCATGAAAAGGTAAATGCAATAACTTTTCTTAATATTCACTTTTCTGGGATCACCAACTTATTCTTGTTTTGCATGAATTTCACATAGAAGAAAAAGTCATTAAAGAATAATTTTTCATGTATGAGAACAGGATAGATTAAATTCTCCCAATATTGCAAAAATTAATACCGCCCGATTGAATCTTTTTTACCTGTATTTTCGAGAATACTGGAATAAAAAAGTTTTTTTTTCTTATTTAAGATTAAATTTTCTAACCTTTTCAATACCACAAGAGAATTAGAATTTAGAGAGAAAAAATATCCGCTTCACCCAGCCGGGAATCGAACCCGGGTCTCCCAGATACGCGCCGGGCACTCTTACCGACTAAGCTACCGGGAACCACAGAAATTTTCTAACCTTTTCAATACCACAATTTGCAACCTTCCATATGGTCATGAGTATATGTATAAAAAACTCCCTTCAAAAAAAATTCGGAGTTAATTTGCGCGAGTAGAAATTTCAGTACTTGACTGGTCAGGCCCTGGTCCACTATGCCGTAAAGAAGATGCGGCCCTGTTAAGGTTACTGCATTCGGGCCTGATAGGAAATATAATGCAAAGCATGATCAGGATCTGATTTCCAAATCTGATACGGGCCATGACAAGCGGCCTTGTTTCACCCTTCCCTGGTTCATAGACTTTATTACTAAGTAATCAATTGCTAACGGGGTCAATAAATTAGTCGAAAAATGGATAATAAATTAATGAATAGTGGTTCCACAATAGGCGAGTAAAGAAAATAAAGAAAAAAAAATCAGCTGGAGTGGGGCTTGAACTCACGACCCTTCGGGTAGTGTTTCTGTACCCTATGCACTCCCCGAGTGGAAATTGCTTCAGGCCCACCTGAAGCACGATCAGAACTTGATCAGTTTTTTGTAAGGTTCGACTGATCCGGTGATTCCTGATGAGAACGTGACCAAGTACTGATCCAGCAGATCGGATCCGAAAAACTGCAGGATGATTCAGATCAAGTCCTGATCAGGTAGGCTCGATCTCACCCTGAGGTCGGCTGCCTGACCCCAATTTGATCAAATTCGGATTTGATGTCTTTGATCGGCATTTGAAACGGATCAATTGAAGAGAAAATGATCAGAATCAGATCGGCTCCACCTGACATTAATTTTAATAAGTTTTTCAGATAATTTAATTAAATATTATTATACTATTCAAATTAAGTTTTATCAACCATTATCAATAATTATTTTCAATCTTTAAAAAGGATTATTATACTATAATTACAATAAATTAATTTAATTTAATGAATTTAATTTAATTAATCAATTTAATTAACAGCCAGCCCTTCTCAAATGTACAGAAGGGAGGGATGATGATGCCGTAAATACGTATTAGAGCAGTATCAAACTTACACGCAAATAATCTTGAGAAAAAAATCACCAAATGTCTATTTATTTATTAGTGTCATTGTTATTATCATTATTATTATTCATTAATGAAATAAATAAAAATTTAATTGAACATATTTTATCTCTGAGATTACACACGCACATTTGCACATTCGCGAGATCAGGAATAATCGTAAATTCAACGAATACCCCGATACAAATCATATAGGCAATGTACAGTTTACTCAATAGCAATAGCGCGATAGCGTAGTGGTTAGGGCATAGGATTAACAATCATAGGGTCCCCGGTACGATCCCCAGCATCGGTAAAAAAATAATAAGCTTTTTCACAGGTAATAACAGTAGAGATTCATTAAGAGAGACACCCTACAGTAAAAGAATCGAATTATTTTTTGTTTCGAATTAATTATTCTATTTTATTTTATTTATTGACTGTACACTGGTACATGGTACCATTTTTTACGGAGTCCGCATGTTTGTACAGTTTAGATATACTTGAGTAGAATATAGCAAATACAAAAAAATAAAAAATATTTGGGCTACGATAAGAAAAGAAATATAAGAGCATAGCAAAGAATAAAAAAAGAAATAAGTAAAAATAACATCAAGAGCAGATATCAACAGGCTCGACATAATTCATTCATTTAGTTCGGATGATCTGAGTTGGAAACAGCTCTTGACAAAACAGTAAATGTTCCTAGAACAGACAAAATCATTGTTGTTGAGGAAAGCAGAGAGACTCAATTCAGTTAAAAAGTCAGTATCTATAATGTATGAAAGCAAGTAGTGTTTGCGGATTGGATAATAAAAGGGGCAGGTGAAGAAGATGTGTGGAAGGTCTTCAGGACAGTGCAGATGACAGAGGGTACAAACTTGCTGAGGATTAATATCGTAGAGTACATTGTCTATTTTGAATTTTTGACAGTGAGAAGTAAACATCCGGAGTTGTATTTTAACTCTCGTAAATTTTAATGGGCATTTTTCCGGGTAAAAAGTGTTGAAATTGTTTAGTGGGTGACGGAAGACCTTCAATTGGACTGAAGTAGAATTGCAGTAGCTTTGGTAATCGACGAACTTCAGTTGAGCTCGCAACTCCTCCAGAATCTCGGGAGTTTGGGAAATCCACCAAGCGGATGTCAGGTTATTCCATAGGTCGTCACAGTTGATACCAGTCAGGCATTTTTTGAGTTGAAGGGCCCAGTTGTACGTTGGGGAGGCGCAGGTGAGGTCGACTGAGTTGGCCAGTGCAAATTGCCTCAAGAGGCACACCTTGGGGAGGCGGTGTGGCTCCACGATCAAAAGCTTTAGCACCCAACGAAGGGCTTGTTTGATAATCTGATAGGTGATGTGGTCGGTACCAGTTTCTAGACGGATGAGGTAGCCTGGTGCATTAGGCGGAAGGTTAAAGAGCCTCTTCAAGAAGTGTAGTTGGGCCGTCTCAAGAAGATCCAAGTAGCAGAGCCCCCAGATTGAGGCCCTATAGGAAAGAGTAGACTCCACGGAAGAGTAGACTCCACGGAAGGAAGTGTGACACCGAGTCAAAGGCTCGCCGAAAGTCAACGAAAAATCCATAGACCTTACCTCCAGGGAGCCTCAGCCTATTGAACGAGATCAATTGGAGAGCCATAATATTGTTCATTACTCCTCTTTCCTGACGGAAAGCAGCCTGTTCTTCAGGTAGGATATTGTTGTCCTCAGCCCAGGCGTAAAACCTGTTGTTCAGAATCGAGGTAAAGGTTTTTGTGGTGTTATTTACTAACGCTATTCCTCGGTAGTTTAGCGGCTCTACAATTTCACCTTTCTTGTGTATCATGCGCAAGATTATGCTTGTCCATGATGTAGGGACTTTACCAAGTCTAAAAACCTCGTTGAAGAGATCCAGAAGATATTTCCTTCATTCCAGGAGCAGGGCTTTTAGAAATTCATTTTATATGTTATCCTCTCCTGGAGCGTTGCCCTTCTTCGCGTGTTTGAGATAGATACTTAATTCCTTCATCTGAACTTTATCAAGGGGGGAGATATCGGAGAGGGAGTATGAGTGCTGGAGATTTAACTGGAGAGGGGCCTTCGGTGGATACATACTTTGTAGAAAGTCATTCCAGGTATCCAAACTAATGGCTTCAATCCTAGGAGGTCTACTTTTAGCAGAGGCAACTGTTTTCCAGAAGACGAAGGGTTTCTGATGTTAGCGAATCTATCTGCTTGTTCGTCGTAGTGAGCAGCTTTTTTGTCCTTAATCAGTTTTTTGTACGTTTTCATTTTACCGTCGAATTCAATAGCTAGGGGTCTGTCAAAAGCTGGTTTATAAATCTTACCATAAGATTTGTGGAGTTCCTTTTTCAAACGAGCACATTCTGCGTTAAACCAGGGATTTTTGGTCCTCTTCCTCGAGAGGGGATCTTTGCCGATATCCCTTACAGGTTTGGACATTCCACAGACAGTTGCAGCCTCTTTGATAGCCTTCGTTAGAGCAAAGCATCTTGCATCGATATCCTCAGTCGTTGTAGCCTCAGGATGGATGGGTGGGTTACCCAGTTCTTTTACAAAGTCAACTGCTTTGTCATTATGCCAAAGTAGGGTAGCTGATGGTGTGTAAGTTGACTTCAGGTTGGATGGGAGCGTTTGCAACTTGAGGTTTGCTTCACAGGCACTAGGGACCACAGTAGAGAAAAAAAGCTGCACGGTAATGGACAGATGGTTGGATCCAAGGAGATCCGCAGAGACCTTCATGTCGTACGATAGGTCTGCCTTGTCGAGGTTTACCCAGGCCAGGTCGTATGTAGTAGCACTTTTGGAGCTGGTGAATCTTGCTGGGGAGTCAGAACTGGACCTTCCATTGAAGAGAGTGAAGCCATTTTCGTTCATAAAATTCATCAGAGCCTCTCCCCGGGGATCTGTAGCTTTGACTAAGTATGTGCGAGAGTAATCAAGTCTAGTACCTTGTAAGTCGTCTGGAGAGAGATCGTCATCGAAATCGGCCACCGTGGCGTTGACATCCCCACCAAGAATGAAAATGTCGTCAGCGTATCTAGGTAGGATTACATCCAGAGTTGATTGCAGCATCTCCAGGGCGTGTTCCAAGTGGAGCGATGGCTTGAAGTATAACGATCCAATCGTGGCAGACCAGGTGGAGGTTTTAATGTGAAAGAGGATCCACCATGGGGTAATTTCGATGAGCTCAGGGTTCCGGTTGTTGTTTATTAGGCATAGTAAGTCTCCATTACCTCCGCCTCCGACTTTGTCCTTGAGAGCTGGGGACCAGATACAGTATTCACTTTGCAGAGAGAATGGGATAATGTAGGGAGATTCCTGAAGAAGCATAGTCTCTGAGAAATAAATTAGTTGAGTAGAGTCATTGTAGTCGTTTATCTGTATGTTACCTGAGCCACAGGAGTTCTAGAACGTGATGTCGAGGCTGTTGAGGGCTGTTAGTTTTTTGGAGAGCGGCTGGGAGGGGAGCGTCTGCTACTAGAGTGGGAGTGCAGGCTTTCTAGTTGAGGAGGCTTCTCCACGAGTTGCTTAGTCGAGTAGCCCCAGGTCCATTCTTTTCCATCCACTTGGAGCCAGGTGTACCCCATCTTAACATTTTTTTCTTGGTCTTTGAGTGTTTTAGCAGTTGCTCTGATTGAGTTGCAGATAGCTTGATTTCTGGGTATCAAATCTGGTTCGATATACACTTTGCTCATTTCTGTTCCTTTCAGTTTCGCTTTTTCGTTCATTATCTTATTTCTCAGCTCGGTATTAGTTAATTTGGCAATAGCAAATTTGGACTTGATGCCCACGACTGAACCTCGAGAGCAGCATTTTTAACTGAGAAGTAGTCTCAGAGGAAGTTATTTACTGTGGCTAGGGCAGTCGATGGCTCTACATTGATGCCTTTGATTACCAAGTTTCTTGCTCTGAGTGCTCTTTCCTGGTTGTTTAATTGTCTCCTAAGGTCTACAATTTCTGTTTTAAGAGAGAGGGCATTAATGTTAGCTGTCAACCCGGCTGTGTGGCGCACTTGGTAGCATCATGAGATTCACAACCTCAAGCTCCCAGGTTCGAGCCCCGGCCGGGCCAAAATTCTACACCAACTTTTCATCACAATTTTCCACATAATATTCAACTGAAAATTCAACACAATTTTCAAACCGAATATTCCACGGAATTTTCAACTGAAAAATCCACTCCACATTCAACATTCCCTGGCTGAAGGCCCTCGGGCGATGGCCGCGTTGGCAAGTTAACCGTTGCAATGTAAAACCGGTGAAATTTGAATTTTGTTAGTTGTGTTCTCTTCTAATTTTTCAATTCTGGCTATAAATTGCTGGCGGAGAGGCGCTTCTTGGAATTCAGCAAGTTTGGACTCAAGGAGTGTGATCTTGGACGATAAATCTGCTATTTGCCTTGAGGTTTCTGCGTCTCTGGTCTCAATTGTGCTCTTCAGGTCATCTAGATAGTGTTTTGCATAGGCGTTGCCATTATCAAGTTCGGATCCATTCATCCTGATCAAATCGGATTGGTCGGAAGCGTAACATGTCCGATCAGGACCGGATCCGTCAACTTGTACAATACCTGATCAGTGGTCAGGTCTAACCTGACCCGGGTCGACCACCGTGTCATTCTTGAAAATAGCTATTTATTTTGTGTATATCAATAATACTCCCAATGAAATTACAGTATTGAACTAAATCGACAATAATATCAATTAGTATAATTTTTATGATAATCAACCTCCCTCTCTTCCGACCCACCCCCGTTTACCATTTCTGCCCCGACTCTTTGCTTGATGAAAATTTTTCCCCTACGGCATGCCTTACCCGGACCTGATCATGGCCGGATCAGGTTCACCTTATTCCCTACTAGAATTTACGTACGACATGCGGGATCTAACCTCCCTCGGATTCGGCGCAAGTTTCGGTTTTTGTTATGCATACCGGATAAGGTCTGCCTCAACAGGGCCTTATGAGAACCAGACACGACATAAAACTTATAAAATTTTCGAAGTTAAGGATTCCCTGCCTACCTTTTCCAGTGCTGATCATGGCCGGATCGAGTTGGCCGTCTCCGGTATACTCAACGAGCACTCCTTGTTCAATCAAGGCAGAATGAAAAAGGCCCTGGAATTGCCTTTATCAAACATGCCGGATGGAACTTTAATTTTTTTCTATCAGGGAACGCTGAAAAGGCCCTGACTTGGGCATGATCAGGCATGCCTGCTTGAACTTTGGAATTTATTAGTAAAGTGAACATGCAATGGTCCCCTTCAGGCCCTGATCTGGCATGCCGTAATCAGCTATACCGGATCGATACCGGAACAGGGCCTTCCCTGCGAAAAGTCCTGCCTGACAAAATTTCTACTCTGGTGACAGAAGTAGAGTTTTTAGAAACGCTCCTATTGTCATGTTCTGAAACCAGAAAATTTGTTCTTGAACCAAGAGAAAAGCTCTTGAATTCTAGTAGCTTTTGCTGGATTTCAAAAGCATTTCTCTGTATTTTTACCAATTTGAGGTCAAGTGCATGTCATCCCATAGTTGGTCACAAGATTTCGAAGATTGAAAAACAACCATATTACTCAACCCGCCCTGTACTTCTCCCCACTAATAGAAAGATACCTTCATATCTAATGATCTGATTCGTTCGAGTATTTGAAGGTCTATATGATCAATAATTAATACCAAACCTAGTTGACAGAAACAACGATTGTGAAAAATAGTACTTTTCGATGCAGTGACGAATCGTGCACGAAGCGAGGCGCAGCGTGCATGAAGCGAGGGTTCACAGACTGAGTGACAAAAATGTTACTATTTATAACATATTTATCTAATTCATTTAGTCATTTTCAACATTATTACACGTGAATAGTTAAGAAACCTCACTAACAATAGTTTGAGAGAATTTTTTCTTTTTCACCACTGCCGAATAGCAAAAAGTCACCGGTTTCAGCAATCAACCGAGTTCAGACCGGAGCACTTCCAATTTGTACCTACTCTTATACCTCTCCAGTTTTTTGAATCTCTGTCAGCAGATTACTGAGAATAGGTAGTATCGATAGTAGCCTAATTATGACTGATTATAATTTTTCTTATGAAAAAACTGTATACTGTTAAAAAAATTTGGTTGAATTTTCCGGTAAAAAACCTTGAATTCAATTTCACAGGAGAAAGTCAATAGAATTTAAAGTTTCTCTGAAAATTCGAGTAAAGTCCCATTTTTTAGCAGCAGGACGACGAAAATTCGATAATTTACATGAATATTCATGTTCAATTGGTATCCCCGAATGGAAAATTTGAATCTTTTTGGGGTCCAGAAGACTCACGTCTGCGTCTATGAAAGAGTATGGCTCAGTGCCAGTAGCCATACTTTTGAGAGACTCTGCGTGAGAGACGCGGCAAGACTGTCGAGAGACTGCTACCGAGCGGATCTCGGCGATCCGAATGGAAATTGCTTCAGGCCCACCTGAAGCACGATTAGAACTTGATCAGATTTTTGTAAGGTTCGACTGATCCGGTGATTCCCGATGAGAACCTGACCAAGTTCTGTTCCAGCAGATCGGATCCGAAAAACTACAGGCGGGTTCAGATCAAGTTCTGATCAGGTAGACAGGATCAGATGATGCCTGATGAGAACCTGACCAAGTTCTGTTCCAGCAGATCGGATCCGAAAAACTACAGGCGGGTTCAGATCAAGTTCTGATCAGGTAGACATGAGCAGATTATGTCCGATGAGAACCTGACCAAGTTTTGATCCAGTAAATCGGATCCGAAAAACTGCAGAACGATTCAGATCAAGTTCTCATCAGGTAGACATGATCTCACCCTGAGGTCAGCTACCTAACCTCAATTTGATCAAATTCGGATTTGATGTCTTTGATCGGTATTTGAAAGGGGTCAATTGAAGAGAAAATGATCAGATTCAGATCCGGTCAACCTGACATTAATTTTAATAAGTTTTTTGTATAATTTAATTAACTATTTTTATACTATTCAAATTAAGTTTTATCAACCATTATCAATAATTATTTTCAATCTTTAAAAAGGATTATTATACTATAATTACAATAAATTAATTTAATTTAATGAATTTAATTTAATTAATCAATTTAATTAACAGCCAGCCCTTCTCAAATGTACAGAAGGGAGGGATGATGATGCCGTAAATACGTATTAGAGCAGTATCAAACTCACACGCAAATAATCTTGAGAAAAAAATCACCAAATGTCTATTTATTTATTTGTGTCATTGTTATTATCATTATTATTATTCATTAATGAAATAAATAAAAATTTAATTGAACATATTTTATCTCTGAGATTACACACGCACATTTGCACATTCGCGAGATCAGGAATAATCGTAAATTCAACGAATACCCCGATACAAATCATATAGGCAATGTACAGTTTACTCAATAGCAATAGCGCGATAGCGTAGTGGTTAGGGCATAGGATTAACAATCATAGGGTCCCCAGCATCGGTAAAAAAATAATAAGCTTTTTCAGAGGTAACCGTAGTGATTCATTAAGTGGGGCGACCTACGGTGAAAGAATTGAATTATTTTTTGTTTCGAATTAATTATCATTGATAATTGTTATTGATACTGACGGACAATCCGGTTTTCACACAGTTGACTTGATCAAGTTCGGATCCATTCGTCCTGATCAAATCCGGATTGGTCAGAGGCGTAACATGTCTGATCAAGACCGGATCCGTCAGCTTGATCAATACCTGATCAGTGGTCAGGTCTAACCTGATCCAAACTTGATCAAGACCTGACCGGAATTTCCACTCTGGGAGAGACTACGCGTGCCACATATCTCAATAATTAACTAATCACTAATAACTCCTTCAAGTTTCTTAAAAATGATTGAACATATTAATGTCGTTAAAAAAACCGGAATCGGTTCAGCGTATCTCGAGATGTTCCCTCCCGGTCGGTCCGCCGTGTTCCCTTTCGATCACTCATCCTTTTACTAACCCACCTCGCTACTGCTTAGCTTCAGTGATCACAGGTTACCCCGGTATCTGCTAAGTAGTACCGCTGCTTGTGGTAGGTCGTATTTTTTCCCGCTTGATATGCGCAATTAATGAGAAGAAGGAGATAGGAAAGGATTGACCAAGGTCAACAGTGGGGTAATATGGGATCGCGGAGAGGGGTGCTTGATATGATAAAATGGAATGAAAGGGACAATGGGGCAAAATGGGATACTGGGGTGGAGTAGACCAATTAGACACCGGGGTAAAATGGGAAAGCAGATTTGTTAAAGTGGAGCAAAATGGGATAGAGGGGCAAAATGGGATAGCGGCTAAATAAAACGCTAAAATCAACTGGAACGGTGAGTGGCTCCAACAGTGGAGTAAAATGGGATAACGGAATGAATTGCAGTAGGGGGTGAATCCGGTAGCGAATTTATTCAATTTTTTTATTTTTCAATTTTTTCAATTTACTTTTTCAATTTTTCTATTTATGGTTCGGTCAATTGAATGCTGGAATGAAATCAAATGGTGGGGTGTTAAATTATGCCCCTGAAGTTAGCAGACAAAAATCTTCAACAGAGCATATCTGATGAAGAAATCGAGCAATGAGAAAATTTCTAATTTCAATTTGTTGGGTGTGACGAAATCTAATCGTGATGGTGGCGGAATATGTAAATAAATAAATTAGGGGTTGATTTCTTCAAAATTTAACTATGGAAAACCATTGACACAGCGTATCTCACTCCGGAATTATTTTATTGGAAAAAAAAACATGGTCACGATTTTCATTCGACGAAATTTTGACGTGATTTTGGTCCTTTTTTTCTGGTCCTATCGGTTAACGTTAAATCCGCTGTAGAACTCTAAATCTTTGGCAGGCTCCATTATTCATCCAAATGATCCGATCGAAGAAAGAAAAAGCATCACGTTTGAAGCAAATTATAAATCTTCTCGTGATGTTCCTTTTTTTTGTAATAAATATTTCATTATTGATATATGCAATGTTTTCCATGAGGGAAAGCATCAACAGAGAATATCTACGAGGAAGATACATAGATTGGGACAAAAAACAAATGAAACGTTGGATTACAATAAAAACTCAACGTGAAATTTCTTCTTTCGATTTCTCTTTGATATTTCTGTCGAGAATGATGGAATTACGAAAATAAATACAATCAACATCCGATATCTTCTGCGAAAATGATTATATTCTTAAAAAATCGACATTTATACATGTTATTCTTGAAAACTCTCCCGTGAGTTTCTATTTTTTAGGGCTGCGCACGAGACGAGACTTTCGACAGTCTCGTCTCGGTCTCGAAAAATATCCAAATTTCCAGTAAAACTTAGAAAATAGGAAAAATAATTTTTCTTCAAAAAATCACAAGGATATGGTCAAACTTCATCAAAGGTTACAGGACGATGGTCAAATTTCACGGAGGTCACGAGAGTAACAAGGGGATGGTGAAATTTCACAAGAGTCAAACGTCACGAGAGTCTTTAGAGGATGGTTAAATTTTCCGAGGGTCAAACATCACGAGGGTCTCAACGGGATGGTCAAACATCACGAGGGTCACGTAGGTCACAAGGGAATGGCCAAACTTCACGAGGGACATGTGGGTCACAAAGGAATGGTTAAATTTCACGAGGGTCAGAAATCATAAGGGTCACAAAGGGATGGTCAAACTTCACGGCCGTCACGAGATTCACAAGGGTGTCACATTCAACACTCGTGAAATTTAATCATTGTGTTGTAAATCTTACGAGAAATTTAGTCTCAGAGAAATGTGAAGACAAAAAGAATGATAAAAATAATGTGCGAATGTTTGAGAAAGTCCAAGCATTTTCTCAAATTTTCTAGAAAATCCGCTAATTTCCCTCAGGTCGAATAACCTCGTAAAATTTGACTATCCCCTAGTGACCCTCGTGATGTTTGGCCCTCGATAAATTTGAGTACTCTCTTGTGACCCTTGTGACCCTTCTGAAATTTGACCATCCCCGTGTGACCCTCGTGAAATTTGACTATCTGCTCGTGACTCTTGTGATGTTTGAGCCTTGCAAAATTTGACCATTCCCTTGTGACCCTTGCAATCGTCCCGATTTTTTACCCTTGTATGATTTGACCCTCCCCTCATAATCTTCGTGATGCTTGATCCTCGTGAAATTTAACCACCACCTTGTGATCCTCGTAATCCTGGTAATTTTTGTGACCCTTGTACAATTTGCCCATCCTCTTGTGACTAGAGTTTGTAGCTCTTTCTTCTCTGCGACATATTTCTTTGCCATTTCCTCGCAAAATATACTTTGTTAAACGATTAGATATAAGAAATTCAGCGTCATGATTATAGCATCCATTGTAGATCCCTGAGAATAATAATTAGAAGAAAAGCACCGAATATCACGTAACAATTGGGAGAGAATGTGAAGTGTGATTTTTTTTCCTTTCAACATCATTGTTCGTATAGCAGATATCCGATGTTAAACGTATTTATTTTCGTAATTCTACTATTTTTCATTTAAAGAACGAAGAGAAATTGAAAAAATGCAGTTCACGTTGAGGTTTTATTGCAATCCAACGTTTCATTTATTTTTTGTTCTAATCTACTCATCTTCCTCGTAGATATTCTCATTTGATGTTTTCCCTCGTGAAAAACATTGCACATATCATTAGTGAAACATTTATTACAAAAAACAGGAAACATCACGACCAGATTTATAATTTTTTCAAACGTGATGCTTTTTCTTTTTTCGATCGGATCATTTGGATGAATAATGAAGCTTGCCAAAGATTTAGTGTTCTACAGCGGATTTAACGTTGACCGATAAGACTAGAAAAAAAGGACAAAAATCACGTCGAAATTTTGTAGAATGAAAATCGTGACCATATTTTTTTTCCAATGAAATAATTCCGAAGTGAGATATGCCGTGTCAATGGTTTTCCATAGTTAAATTTCGAAGAAATCAGCCCGTATTATTTTATTTATTAGTATTTATTTATTTATTCACAGATGTAGCCACCATCAAGATTAGATTTCGTCAGGCCCGACAAATTGAAACTTGAAATTTTCTAATTGGTCAATTTCTTCACCAGATATGCTCTGTTGAAGATTTTTGTCTGCAAACTTCAGGGTCATATTAAATTGAATTTCGGAATAAACAGGACGAGAATGCTATTCACTGCTCAGATTGTAGGGTAAAATGGGGTGAACTAAATGACAGGCTAATTAGCCGGAGATGTAATTTGGGCGACAGGTAAATTAAATACTGGTGTTTAGTGGGATAATCGGGTAAAGACGATAGCGGGGTAAAATGGTTAAGCCTGGCAAATATGAGGGTGGGGTAAATGGGACGGTGGGGTACAATGGAACATCCAATTCACTTTGTTGTTCTGCTCCCCCCCCCCCCGGCCCAATTCGACCATCATCCCAACTGTTTCACTCTAAAGCACCCCACCTTCCTGACTTACCCCTCTAGCTAATTAGCCTGTCAATTAGGTCACCACTCATCTCATTGTACCCCACGATATAATTCGACCATCGCCCGATCACCACATTATCTTATCTTGCTCCGTTGTCCAATTCATGATCCCCCCCCCCCC
>NW_021680549.1:313014-313562 GCF_001412515.2 Diachasma alloeum
CCCCTCCCCAGTCATTCCCGGTACTATATTATCCTTGCTGCAGTGTTGATTCAATTGATAATTAATGAATCAGTGATTCATTTTAGCGAGATCCTGACTATCAGTCCCGAAAATTCTATCTCTATCTTTCAATGAGAGACTCCAGTCTCTACTGCCCACGTACGAAATGCCAGTGTTGGAGAAACGGGCCAAGCCTGGCACAAGCCTGGGCTTGCCAAGTCTGGGCGCCCAGGCTTGGACCGAGGTTCGGCCATCCCTGGGGACCAGGGCTTGAGTCTCGGGAGAAGGGCGGGTAACCGAGCCTTGGTTGACAGATCTGGCCCAGCCTTGGCCGGACATTGGTATGCCGGAGCTCGATAACCAAGCCTTAGCCAGCGGTGGCCCGGAGCTTGGTCATTGGGCTCCAGCCGTTGGTGTAACTGTAAGGATTAAATCGCAAGGGTGAGATGATGAGAATGGAATCATAGGGGTGGAATCATAAGGGTAAAATCTGAAGAGTAAAATTGTAAGGGTCAAATCGCAATAATGGAAAGGGGCGAAAAAATCAT